>NC_040020.1:28435460-28674729 GCF_000972845.2 Larimichthys crocea | reverse complement strand
GCCAATAGACCAGCCAAAAAGTAAAAAGTATAAAATATGATGATTCAGTTTCTTTCTTCTGCAGACAAACTGACCACCCAAGAACTTTATCATAAATGCAAACAATAAAAATACAATACAAATAAAGGATATGAGATGTTCTTCGTTTCTTCTTCTTTCTCTGTTTCTTCTTTCCTGGTGAAGAAGTGTTTGAACCCACAATTTTGGGGGTTTCCAATTTTGCCAAGACACTTTGCACGCAGCCTGCAGGGGATCCAACGACATCTTCCCATTAGTGGATCACGTTTGATCTGCTCTCTCTGCCTCTGTGAAGCAATGAGGTGGATGTAGATCCTCCTTTCATGTACAACACCAGCAGACGAGTTGTGATGTGAAGGTGTGATGGGTGAGGCTGATCATAGCAAGGTGAAATAGATCAGTGTTTTTTATGTTCTATTTTATATATGGTGTATAATTGTGTAAAAATAAAAAAATAAATATAGTGCAGTCACTTTTTTTTTCCCTTATGTCTTATGTCCTAGGCTTTTTACATTTTTACAGTCTTTTATTCTTTTCTTTCCATCCTCAACAAAATATGTTACGCCCTGTTTTCCGCAGGTTATTTTTTTTAATTTTTACTATTTTATTGTTGTAGTCGAGTGTGAGGCGGTTGAGGAGGCCTAAGACCTCTGAGTGGTTTCTCTGCCAGAAAACGTTGGATTCTCGACCGGGTTGGGAGTGAGTTGCTGCCTGAAGCAAAGGAGTGTAAGTATCTCTGGGTCTTTTTCAACAGTGAGGGCTAAAAGGGTGAGACGAACAGCAAACAGACGTTGTATTGGACTGTTGTAGTGATGAGGAGTGGATTTGGAAGGCAAAACCTCAATTTACCAGCCATGTTATGTTCCAACCTCATCTGTTGTCATAAGCTTCGGATAGTGACCAAAAGAATGAGATTGCGGATACATGTGGCAGAAGTGACTTTCCTTTGTAGAATGCCTGGGTTCAGCCTTAGTCTGATGCCCCTGAGTCAAAATAAAAACAGAAATCTGGTTCTGACCTGACATGGGAGAACATGGAGACCTCTGCAGCTCCACAGTTTCTACTCACACACACACACATACACTTGACGATCACACAAACATGCCTGGAAATCCAAACAACAGCTTGTTTGGAGGAGCTCCATCACTTCTGTTAACAACACCCCTCTCTTTAAAATCCCCCTCAGATCCTCCACTGCTCTAAACCCCAGACTGAGACCCCCCAACACCAATACCCCTCTCTCCTGGAAACTAAAGCCGAGGGAAATGTGTGTATGTGGGAAACTCCACCGAAGCTCGCCAACTCCTTACTAATCCCCAGAGTCTCCCACAGCTCAGGAGTGTGTGGGTGTGGGTGTCATGCTAAAGCGAGGGTCCTACTGTGTGAATGAGCCCACCCATATTTCATGTTTTCTTGTTCTGCCCGGCTGCACATCGCCCTCAGAAGGAAATCCCACCTCTAAATCACCCAGACATCATCGTCCTCCTGACCGAAACTGATATTCTTCCACTTCCAATCTACCTCAGGAAATGACGTGTGATTTAAAAATCAGCTTAGGTCAACTACTAAAGGTCCAGTGTGTCAGATTTAGGTTTATTTTTAGATTGAATATATAAAAATGTTTTTGTTACCTTAGAATGAGCCTTTCATATTACAGATGCTCTTCAACAGAGTCCGGCATGTGACCTGCAATGTTTCTACAGTCCCAGAACAGACAAACAAACTGGCTCTGTGACAGGGGCTTCATGTTTTTGTTTTGCAGAAGCGTCTCCTTCACGCTAACAAGGTGTGAAGGAGAACAAGTGATGATGATGAGGTGATAGATGATGCTAAAGTCCTAGCACGGATGTATATTGTAATGCTTGTCATCGTAAGGGCTTTAAGCCAGGGGTGGCCATATTTTCAAACCCCAAACCAGGACCTGAAGGTGTACCACTGTAGGTGTGTTTGTCAAGATGCGGTACAGTTATTCCAACACTTAGCAAACACTTACAAGCACACTTTTCCACACCAGGGGCACCATGAATGCAGCATTTTAGTTGCTGAGCCTTATGGAGCTCTTTACAAAAGACCAGCTTTCTCTTTGGCATGACAGCTCACTGAGCATACTGACAGGCTCTGTTAGAAAGAAACACTGAAAACAAATATAATTTCAGTCTATAATTTCGTGGCCTTTTGAGATAGTTGTGGCCTAAAATGCCTGATGTTGCTGAGGTGAGGGGACCCGTCTCGGGGGCGAGCCCGGAGAGGGCAGCAGCACGCGGCCAGGAAGCGGCCTTTCCAAGCTGACCCAGAGCCGGTGGGCACCGCTGCAGAGGAAATGTGCCCGGGGGGGCCAGCCAGCCCGGGTAGAGGTCCCATGAGGGGATCCTCGCCCGTCGTGGCCGTCCCTGACCCGCCGAGTTCAATCCAGACTGCCGAAGTTGCGGAAAAACAGGTGATTGGTTAAAATTGCAACACCGGCCTGAATTACGGGGGTTCACTGAAGTTGCGTTGAGTTGCAAATCGCAACATCGCGAATTCCTGGAGGGTCTGTAATTTTAATTGTGGTAAAAAGCCAGGAAAATTTGGCAGAGATGAAATTCTGGGACATTTTAGTGTTTATAGATATTTGTTGAGACTCAGGCCGCCCAGTTTGAAACTGGAACACCAGGTCACCATAGTGCAGGATCAAAAGTTAGTGAAGTATAACACATCTCTGCACATGCTAAGGGGCCAGCGCAGGGCCACCTATAATATGCTAAGCTGGAGGACTGTTGCATGGATCAGTGGAACATGATGGTTGATTTTGGTGCTCTTTTAAATAAACAAGAGTACGTTGACCAATGAGATCTCTGCAGATTATGGTTCGATCTTATGGACACACTGAGAACGAAAGTTTTTTTTTTTGTTCTAAATAGGAAGATTTATAACCAAAACTGCAAACAACAAACAAAATAAAGAGCAAGAGCACAATCACACTCTTTAACTGAACCCTGACTTAGAGTCTGAAGGCCTGAAGACAGACACACACAGCTTTATGGAGTTTACTTATGGCCCGCTGGTATTAGTATTCCCATTGACACGCTCCATTTGTGGGATCATACACGCTCTGGTCCTCTTTGTCTCAGCAGCTTCAGCCATGCTAAGGTCCTCAGTGGAGGCTTCAGCAGAGAGCTGCCATCTGGGAGAGCAGGACGCTGCCAAAGCAAACACACACACGCAACACACACACACACACCAGACTGAAAGATACCTTCAAAACACACACAATAAATGTGATTTGGAATAACATGGTCATTGATCGAGGACAGATTAAAGACCTCAGTATGCTCTGATGACATGCTTGTTGCATCATCTAACATCCACTGCATCCAACAATTTCCGCAAGATTACTAGTTTTCTAAAACATACAGCTTGTTGCTGGACAACGCGTTCTTACGTCCTATGGAAGTGATCTTAACACATGCTTATCGGTGTCTTTCACTGATGGCTCACTTGACTTGAGTCAATGACTAAAATAAAGCAGCCTACTGTACTATTTCACTGTGCAACATTTGTGCTCTATCATCATGAATTTTCAGGCTGTTGTTACGACTTTTCTTGGCATCTACTGCTTATTGCTGTAACAGAGGTCAGATGAAGAAATGGATGGGAGCTATCATTTAACAAACCCCATTTGACGTCATAACAACTGCTTGCAGTCGGGTCTGGCATACTTTGACCCGATTCTGGAGATGGTTCATCTTGGACATCACTTGTTTAAACTGGCAATGGCAACGCAAACCAACACAGCCAGTGTGCCAGTGGAGAAGCTCTGAAAAGAGAGGCAAGTCTGGATGATTATTCAAGCGAGGGAGCTGGTGGTGACGACCAGAGCCATACACTCTGAGCTCAAAACGGCTCAGTTGTTTAGCTCAGTTGGTAGAGCAACCACCCCATGTACAAGGCTCAGTCCTGCCGCGGCAGCCCAGGGCTCGAATCCCCCCTCTTTCCTGCATGTCATTCCCCATCTCTCTCCCCCTCCCCACATCCGTCACTCTTCACCGTCTCTATCGAAAATAAAAATAAAAAGCGAGTCCCCAAGGTCTTCGCCTTTTTTTTACAGTCTTTTCATTTAAACAGTCTATGACTACTAACAACTATTAAAAAAAAAAAGTTATTATCTCCCGTCACCCGTTTTTGCAAAGCTGAGGAATTTCATTTTTCCATCAACCTTTTCTAATTCAAAATGCATCAAAATACGTTGATGGAAAAATGACAACCATGAGTCTAAATAAAAATTAAAAATCTCCACATATTACAAAGGGTTAGAAACAGAAACATAATTTTGCACTAAACTGAAACTTTGTGTTAAATGAACAGATTCAAGAACAAACATTGTTACTAACAGGGACCCAGGTTCTTCTGTTCACACTAAACAGGTTTTTTTTTTTTCAGGCTTATTGCGTCAGTCTGACAGAGTACGTGGTTGTCCGCCTCCCCATGATGCCGCAGGACAATTTAGATTAAACCATCAAGGTGTGTGTGTGTGCAGTACTGTGTGTTTGTCATTCAGCTGCGTAGAGCTGCTGACTGTCTGTTTTAAATCCTTAACACCATCAGACCTCAAAATATCAAGATATCAAGCCTGACAGGATGCAGAGTCTGCACACACACACACACAACACACAATCGAGGAGTGAATACGTGTGTGTGTGTGTGTGTGTGTGTGTGTGTGTGTGTGTGTGTGTGATTGGACTGTGACAGACTGAGTGTATTCCTAGAGGTGTGTTTGTGTGGTTTTGTGGATGCTGTGATGGACCAACAGCTACCCCTGCTGACAGACAGGATCACTGCTGCTCCCTTCAGCCTGCTGTACCCATAATGCCCCAGGGCGTGATGCTTGTTTCAGTCTGTTTGTGTAAGGTGTTTTTGGTAAACCGAGCATTAGCAACAAGGACATCTTCGGAAGAGTCACATAAAGCAGGGAAGGGTCTATGCTAAACCATAAAATAGTAAACCGTAAAATACTTCTCAGTGAGTTGTAAGGGCGTCTCAGAGAATAAAAACTTTAGGAAGGTGACGATTTGTCTACAACAGGAGTAGGATATTGAAACTTGGTGGTTTCTTGTGTCTGGTTCTGTCTGTCTAGTGTTTGAATTCGGTTTGCTGAAGACCAGCTGACTCTTTTACCCTCAACAAAACCGTAATAAACCTTTCTCAAAGAGTTCTGACTGTGATGGTAAAAACAAAAGAGATGCACAACCATTAATTACATTTAACCTTTATCATTTATTCAAGTTCAGTATCTACACCTCTGCTTAAGTGCAGACGTGTCCACACACACACACACACACACGCACAGAGTTGTGATGTGGGTGAAGGCTAATCATTAGCAACGTGAGAATAGATCAGAGTTGTTTTTATGTTCCATTTTATATATTGGTGTGATAATTGTGTAAAAATAAAAAAATAAATATTAGTGCAGTCACTTTTTTTTTTACCTTATGTCTTTATGTCCTAGGCTTTTTATATTTTTACAGTCTTTTATTCCTTTTCTTTCCATCCTCAACAAAATATGTTACGCCCTGTTTTCCGCAGGTTATTTTGTTTAAATTTTTTACTATTTTATTGTTTGTAGTCGAGTGTGAGGCGGTTGATGAGGCCTAAGACCTCTGAGTGGTTCTCTGCCAGAAAACGTTGGATTGCTCCGACCGGGTTGGGAGTGAGTTGCTGCCTGAAGCAAAGGAGTCTAAGTATCTCTGGGTCTTTTTCAACAGTGAGGGCTAAAAGGGTGAGACGAACAGGCAACAGACGTTGTATTGGACTGTTGTAGTGATGAGGGAGTGGATTTGGAAGGCAAAACTCTCAATTTACCAGCCGATGTTATGTTCCAACCCTCATCTGTTGTCATAAGCTTCGCATAGTGACCAAAAGAATGAGATTGCGGATACATGTGGCAGAAGTGACTTTCCTTTGTAGAATGCCTGGGTTCAGCCTTATAGTCTGATGCCCCTGAGTCAAAATAAAAACAGAAATCTGGTTCTGACCTGAACATGGGAGAACATGGAGACCTCTGCAGCTCCACATGTTTCTACTCACACACACACACACATACACTTGACGATCACACAAACATGCCTGGAAATCCAAACAACAGCTTGTTTGGAGGAGCTCCATCACTTCCTGTTAACAACACTCCCTCTCTTTAAAATCCCCCTCAGATCCTCCACTGCTTCTAAACCCCAGACTGAGACCCCCCAACATCCAATACCCCTCTCTCCTGGAAACTAAAGCCGAGGGAAATGTGTGTATGTGGGAAACTCCACCGAAGCTCCGCCAACTCCTTACTAATCCCCAGAGTCTCCCACAGCTCAGGAGTGTGTGTGTGTGTGTGTCATGCTAAAGCGAGGGTCCTGCACTGTGTGAATGAGCCCACCCATATTTCATGTTTTCTTGTTCTGCCCGGCTGCACAGTCGCCCCTCAGGAAGGAAATCCCACCTCTAAATCACCCAGACATCATCGTCCTCCTGACCGAAACTGATATTCTTCCACTTCCAATCTACCTCAGGAAATGACGTGTGATTTAAAAATTCAGCTTAGGTCAACTACTTAAAGGTCCAGTGTGTCAGATTTAGGTTTATCTCTTTAGATTGAATATATTAAAAATGATTTTTTTTACCTTAGAATGAGCCTTTCATATCTACAGATGCTTCTTCAACAGAGTCCGGCATGTTGACCTGCAATGTTTCTACAGTATCCCAGAACAGACAAACTAAACTGGCTCTTGACAGGGGCTTTCATGTTTTTATTTTGCAGAAGCATTCTCCTTCACGCTAACAAGGTGTGAAGGAGAACAAGATGATGATGATGAGGTGATAGATGTATGCTAAAGTCCTAGCACGGATGTATATTGTAATGCTTTGTTTATCGTAGAGGGCTTTAAGCCAGAGGTGGCCATATTTTCAAACCCCCAAACCAGGACCTGAAGGTGTACCACTGTAGGTGTGTTTGTCAAGATGCGGTACAGTTATTCCAACACTTAGCAAACCTTACAAGCACACTTTTCCACACCAGGGGCACCATGAATGCAACATTTTAGTTGGTGAGCCTTATGGAGCTCTTTACAAAAGACCAGCTTTCTCTTTGGCATGACAGCTAACTGTTAGCATACTGACAGGCTCTGTTAGAAAGAAACACTGAAAACAAATATAATTTCAGTCTATAATTTCGTGGGCCTTTTTTGAGATAGTTGTGGACTAAAATGCCTGATGTTGCATGAGGTGAGGGGACCCCGTCTCCGGGGGCGAGTCCCGGAGAGGGCAGTCCACGGCCCCAGGAAGCGGCCTTTCCAAGCTGACCCAGAGCCGGTCGTGCTGCAGAGGAAATGCGCCCGGTGGGGGCCAGCCAGCGCCGGGTAGAGGTCCCATGAGGGGATCCTCCCGCACCGTGTGGCCGTCCCTGACCTGCCGAGTTCAATCCAGACTGCGCGGAAGTTGCGGAAAAATCGCAGTGATTGGTTAAAATTGCAACACCGGCCTGAATTCACAGGGGTTCACTGAAGTTGCGTTGAAGTTGCAAATCCGACATCGCAAATTCCTGGAGGGTCTGTAATTTTAATTGTGGTAAAAAGCCAGGAAAATTTGTCAGAGATGAAATTCTGGGACATTTTAGTGTTTTATAGATATTTGTTGAGACTCAGGCCGCCCAGTTTGAAACTGGAACACCAGGTCACCATAGTGCAGGATCAAAAGTTAGTGAAGTATAACACATCTCTGCACATGCTAAGGGCCCAGCGCAGGGCCACCTATAATTATGCTAAGCTGGAGCGACTGTTAGCATGGATCAGTGGAACATGATGGTTGATTTTGGTGCTCTTTTAATAAAACAAGAGTACGTTGACCAATGAGATCTCTGCAGATTATGGTTCGATCTATTGGACACACTGAGAACGAAAGTTTTTTTTTGTTCTAAATAGGAAGATTTATAACCAAAACTGCAAACACACAACAAAATAAAGAACAAGAGCACAATCACAACTCTTTAACTGAACCCTGAGTTAGAGTCTGAAGGCCTGAAGACAGACACACACAGCTTTATGGAGTTTACTTATGGCCCGCTGGTATTAGTATTCCCATTGACACGCTCCATTTTGTGGGATCATACAGCTCTGGTCCTCTTTGTCTCAGCAGCTTCAGCCATGCTAACGGTCCTCAGTGGAGGCTTCACGCAGAGAGCTGCCATCTGTGGAGAGCAGGACGCTGCCAAAGCAAACACACACACGCACATACACACACACACCAGAACTGAAAGATACCTTCAAAACACACAATAAATGTGATTTGGAATAACATGGTCATTGATCGAGGACAGATTAAAGACCTCAGTATGCTTCGGATGACATGCTTGTTGCATCATCTAACATCCATTGCATCCAACAATTTCTGCAAGATTACTAGTTTTCTAAAACATACAGCTTGTTGCTGGACAACCCTTTTCTTACGTCCTATGAAGTGATCTTAACACATGCTTATCGGTGTCTTTCACTGATGGCTCACTTGACTTGAGTCAATGACGTTTAAAAGCAGCCTACTGTACTATTTCACTGTGCAACATTTGTTGAGAGCTACTTATCATCATGAATTTTCAGGCTGTTGTTACGACTTTTCTTGGCATCTACTGCTTATTGCTGTAACAGAGGTCAGATGAAGAAATGGATGGGAGCTATCATTTAACAAACCCCATTTGACGTCATAACAACTCGCTTGCAGTCGGGTCTGGCATACTTTGACCCGATTCTGGAGATGGTTCATCTTGGACATCACTTGTTTAAACTGGCAATGGCAACGCAAACCAACACAGCCAGTGTGCCAGTGGAGAAGCTCTGAAATAGAGAGGCAAGTCTGGATGATTATTCAAGCGAGGGAGCTGGTGGTGACGACCAGAGCCATCACACTCTGCGCTTCAAAACGGCTCAGTTGTTTAGCTCAGTTGGTAGAGCAACCACCCCATGTACGAAGGCTCAGTCCTTACCACGGCAGCCCAGGGCTCGAATCCGACCTGTGGCTCTTTCCTGCATGTCATTCCCCATCTCTCTCTCTCCCCACATTCCTGACACTCTTCACCTGTCTCTATCGAAAATAAAAATAAAAAAGCTTGAGGCCCAAGAAAAAAAAGAAGTCTTCACCCGTTTTCATTTAAACAGTCTTTTCATTTAAACAGTCTATGACTATATAACAACTTATTAAAAAAACAAAAAAATTATTATCTCCCGTCACTCGTTTTTGCAAAGCTGAGGAATTTCATTTTTCCATCAACCTTTTCTAATTCAAAATGCATCAAAATACGTTGATGGAAAAATGACAACCATGAGTCTAAAATAAAATGTATAAATCTCCATCATATTACAAAGGGTTAGAAACAGAAACATAATTTTGCACTAAACTGAAACTTTGTGTTAAATTAACAGATTCAAGAACAAACATTGTTACTAACAGGGACCCAGGTTCTTCTGTTCACACTAAACAGGGTTTTTTTTTGTTCAGGCTTATTGCGTCAGTCTGACAGAGTACGTGGTTGTCCTGCTCTCCCATGATGCCGCAGGACAATTTAGATTAAACCATCAAGGTGTGTGTGTGTGACCAGTACTGTGTGTTGTTCATTCATGCTGCTGTATGAGCTGCTGACTGTCTGTTTAAATCCTTAACACCATCAGACCTCAAAATATCAAGATATCACAGCCTGACAGGATGCAGAGTCTGCACACACACGCACACAACACAATCGAGTGAGTGAATGTGTGTGTGTGTGTGTGTGTGTGTGTGTGTGTGTATTGGACTGTGACAGACTGAGTGTATTCTCAGAGTGTGTGTTTGTGTGTTTTGCGGATGCTGTGATAGACCAACAGCTACCCCTGCTGACAGACAGGATCACTGCTGCTCTCGTCAGCCTGCTGTACCCATAATGCCACAGGGCGTGATGCTTGTTTCAGTCTGTTTGTGTCTGTGTGAGTCAGCGTCAGTCAGACAGGAACATATTTAACACTGACTTGAATCTGATCGCTGAAGGGAAATGTCAGCTGCTGCAGCAAAGCAGATACAAGCAAACATCTTCTCACTGAAGTTTCAGGGCTGTATGTCTGTGATAATGAGTCTTCAGTGTGTGTCCAAACAATAAAAACTCCATGAACTACAACAATTTTACAGGTGATTGGATTCAAATCTTCAGGAGACTCGGGAATGTCTCCCATGGGCTTTGAGGGTCGGAGGATTGGGGAGTGACTCCTCAGACATCACTAACCTTAAGCTCGGTGATCACCTTTTGGACAACTCCATTCTTCTCCTCCTTTGCTCTGACTTTTTCTGTAAGCTTGAGGCAGCAGGAGGTTTTCTCATCAGCTGCTCTATAAACACCTTGTCCTTTCCAAAGGTGTCTTTGTCCAAGTGTTTTATGGCTTCCTCTCTCTCTGCCTCCAAGCCTTCCGATGAGTTTAGGTCTTTAGTGATCCTCCCTGCAGTCTCATCTCACCCTCTACTTGTTGTTTTGACCTTTTAAACTTCAGATTTCTGTCATTTACCTGCTGCAGGTTCAGTTCTCATTCTTTACTTTGTCCTCTTTCCATCCTGGAGCTCAGACAGAACCTGCAGCACGTTGAAGGATTCATCGCTGCATTACTTCTCCAACTACTCCTGCTACTTGTGTTGTTACCTCAGGGTCTCAGTTTCTCCTGTTCACTGCTACTACTAAAGCTGCATTATTGTCTCATTGAGGAGATGCTCCTCCATCCTTGTGTTTGTGCACAGATGTTGTGAGGGTGTGAAATGTCTCTGGATTACATAAATTATATGACCCACCTAAATAAATAAATATTTCTCATCAGGTCCCTTTTAGGATTGAATCTTCTTCTTTTAATCATTATTATCTTCCTCTTCTGCTTCTTCTTCAACAAATGAGTTATCTGTGCAACCACTATATGACCTTTGACAACATGTTGATACAATTGAGTGTTTTGATGCTTTGAGCTGACAGGAATTATGAAATCCATCATTGTTTAGACTGTCAAACTAATTGAATTAATTAACTAATCTCCTCTGACATCTTCAGACTGTCCTCCGAGCAAAGACAGAATATTTTGAATTCTGTCCCCGATGATTGCACATGATGTCAGTAAAACATCAGTTACTATGATCATATAAGGTTGATGTTCTCTGCACACTGTGCCTGTTCAAATAAAGAAAACATTTAAGAAACTGTGAGAAAAAAAATAAATTAATTAGAAAGTCCTGCTTTATATTTAGTTGCACATAATATCACACACAACATATTTTGCTATATAAACAGCTTAGTCACGTCTAATTATTTTTTTTAGATGTATAGAAATAAAACACAGAATAGGGGGGGAGGACACTTAAAAAACACAAGATAAATAGGTAGACAAGGTGCAGTGGCAAGATGATCAGAATCAGATTCAGAAATACTTTAATAATCTCAGGGGAAATTATTTTTGTTACAATAGTCCAGGTATACAAACAAAAACATATGTTAAACAAGTAATCATCTATTAGGATCAAAATATAACCGCAGGCAGGAATGATTTTCTGTATCGCTCTGTGGTGGATTTAAGAGAGAGGAGTCTTCTGCTGAAGGAGCTCCTCTGCAGAGCCAGTGTGTCGTAGTAGAGGGTGAGAGACATTGTCCAATATGGACTGAAGCCTGGACAGCATCCTCCTAGTGTCCAACTCCTCCCCCCACGACATCACCAGCTCTACTGATGATGGTAATAGTACTGATGGTATGATGGTAATGTTATTGTTAATAACAGTATATAATAATAATATAATTATAATGTATTGTTTTTTTATTATAATAAAATTATATAATAACCTTTTATGCATCTAACCTGCAAATAACAGTCTCCAGAAATAACCCGAAATTAAACTAAAACGCATCACAGTATTTCAGAAAACAGGTTCAAACACTGACTCATTCACACTGAACCGTCTTTAACTGTGAAAATATCTTTATTTCTTCACATTTACAGTCAGGCATTGCACAGGCAGCTGTAAGCTGTCAAACGGCGGGGTCCTGCTGGGTCCTTCTTCCTGCCCTGAGCCGCTGCGCCAGCCTCCAGACAGACACCGAGCACCGGGGAAAAAACGATTAATTCACCGGTAATCCTCCTCAAACCGACCGGGTCACCGGGAGTCATGATGGGCGGTAAGACCAGCGCGCTGGCCGCGGGGGTGTGCGGGGCTCTGTTCGTCGGTTACTGCATCTATTTCGACAGGAAGAGACGGAGTGACCCCAACTTCAAGAACAGGCTGCGAGAGCGTGAGTGTTGACCTCCTCCTCCTCCTCCTCTTCCTCTTCTTCCTCCTCTCCTCCTTCATCATCACAGGAACCTGGACTCGGTCCGGTCCAGCTCGGTTTAGTTCAGTCTGTCACAGCTTGTTTCAGTCTGACCAGGTGTGTCTTGTTTGATGAAGCTCTCACGCGGAGCTCCGTTCACCTGTCAGACATTTTCATGTCCTGACATTAAAACAGTTTGTTAGCAGCACAGTTAAGACCTCACACGAGTCCACAAGCTCTTCGGCTTCATTCGGCTTAATTCGGCTTAAACTCGACCAACCAAGAAACTTCAAGGATTCAAGGAGAAGGTCCTTTAAACTCAAGGAGTAATACATATTCATTGAATGACTTAATGAATGAGCTGCATGCCCCTCAGAGTGTCACATTTTCTAGTATCTGCACACTGTGCTTTCTGCTGCTGTCCAAAGATTGAATGAAAAAGTAAATCAGGTCATCCTGGGTGGCCTGAGCCCGTCCCAGCTGACTTTGGGGACACCCTGGACGAGTCTGGACACAAAGAGAGAAACACCCCCATTCACACTCACATTCACACCTACGGCCAATCTAGAGTCACCAGTTAACCTGTTCGAAGTCTTCGGACTGGACCCGAGTACCCGGAGAGATCATGCAAACTCCACACAGAAAGACCCGGTCGAGGTTCAAACCAAGAACCTTCTTGCTGCGAGTTAAAAAGTATATTCTGAATCAGAGTAAGATGACAACACTCCTGAATATTGTTCAAATACCTCATGCCATGTTCTGTCTGGTGTTCACCTTGAGCAAGGTCATGGTAAACAGATTTTTCTCAATGGAGTTTGGTTCGACTTGTGTTTAATACTCGCTGTGTAAGCCACTGGAAACCCAAATCCATAAATGCTTCTAACTATGTAATTTATGGTCTCATGCACATAAGTAGTAAACATATAAAAAGTAATCCGGGTTTGAAACATTGTCATTTGAGTTTTTGTAAACTCTCCTGCTATCTGTTTGAATTAGACGTGCTCGGACATTTATCACGCAATTAATTCTGTGAACCGATCATAAAAGATCCATCTTAGTTATCCCACAAAACCTAATAAATAAACATTAAAAATTGTCAAGAAAGGAAATGGTCTTTCATCCGTTTTCCTTATTAAACAGAAAAACACCATCTGAATTGAAGTTCTCTCTTTTACCCAACGAGGATTAATTTAATTGTCTTGTTAACTCATCATAAAACATTGAATTTAATCAGAAACTGAATAAAACTTGCCATAAACATCTTTGTTAGGTTAAACAATCACTAGCTCTGGTCTGATTTAGAAAAATAGTCAAACTATTCTGGTAAAATTACTGTTTTTGTGAAAGTGTCTGTGGCTTTTGAAGAGAGTGTTGATAACGGCTTCAATCCTCCGTCAAAAAGTCCCGTCTGTCTGCAAAATAAACCTTAATAAATAAACCTTTTTACTATTTCAAGCCAAATTTCTAGAAACATTAAGGGCACCCGAGGAGACCAGCAACAGTCTCATTCATGAAGCTGTCAGCGTCACTGTCCTACGAGCTGGGCTTTCAGCCAAATGCCGATGATGTGTTACTCGGTGAACAGTGACAGTTCAGTCTGTTATCACTGTGAGTCGAGGACCAGCAGCTATGTTAACTTCATTCAGAGCCTCCAGGTTCTGAAAGTTTGATGGTTTTAACCCTACAAGGAGTTTACACTTGTTTTGATGATCAGAGTTGGTAACTCTTAAACAAGAAGAGACAAACTGGTGCTGGTTGAGCAAATGTGCAGAGAGAGAGTCACGCTGTGTCAGCTGTTTACTGCACCACTCACACCACCGTAACGAATAATTAAGACCACGACAAAAGCTGAACTTGGTGGTTTTACAGAGAGTTGTTTGCTGCAGCTGTCTGTTTGTGAATGTCAAATGCTGTTTGTTTGAGTGAAACAGTGATCATTTGGACTCTGATTGTTTGTGTTTTTGTTGCAGGGAGAAGAAAGATGAAGGTAGCCAAAGAGAGGGCAGGCATGGCAAAGGTGAGCACAGACTCTTCATCTTGCTGCTAAACGCTTGTTACTGTGTTGCTACACTCAGTTTCCCAGGTATCACCTGTTCATTTCTCCTTTTACCATAAAGTGCAATGATTGTCTCCCCCTGCTGGCCATTAAGAAGAATGCAGATTTAAAACACTTAAACACAAACACAAAATTTGTAACCATGACACTGTAGTGATAAATTCAGCAGCAGGTCTTCAGCCTTTGTGGAAATTAAGCATTTGTTTCGGTATTTGTCTGCTAGTGTGTTTTTTTTTAAATCTAGATGAAGGTGAAGGGCTGCACCCAACAGATGAAGTACAACGAGGAGATCACAGATCAGTTTCCGCGACTCCTCTGAGCTCATGTTTAAACATCTCAGACAACAGATGTACATAAACATTGCTGTACATGACACTATGACTTTCTGTGAGGTCTGGCTGGTAAAAACAGGAGAGAGGGGTTCTCAGGTCTGCATCCTGGTGTTGAATGTTATTTGTCCTGCAGCTCCCAGACCTGAAGGACGCTGAAGCGGTGCAGAAGTTCTTCCTGGAGGAAATCCAACTGGGGGAGGAGCTGCTGGCTCAGGGTAACACCTCCACAGTCTAATTTCAGGTAGCAGCGGAAAGTTCTGGTTTCTGTGGAGTCTGTAAGTGTGTTTATGTTTGTGCTCCACAGGAGACTATGAGAAAGGTGTGGACCATCTGACCAACGCCATCGCGGTGTGTGGTCAGCCTCAGCAGCTGTTGCAGGTGCTGCAGCAGACTCTGCCACCGCCTGTCTTCCAGATGCTGCTCACCAAACTGCCCAGCATCAGCCAGGTAAACACACAAAACCTCATCACCTCATCCTCCAAAATCAGCCTCACCCTCTCTAACTTGATCCAGGTAGCCGCAGACACCTGATTGGTTACTTCCACTCTGTTCATTAACTCATTGTTGTGTTGTTTTCTGCTCCTGCAGCGTATTGTGAGTGCACAGAGTCTAAGCGAGGACGATATAGAATGAGAGGATTGAAACAGCCTGCGCCTCTTCCTCTCGTGGACGTCTACTCTCCATCACGACCTGCCAACGCCTCGGCCTCCATCACTCCGGCCGATGTCCAACACTTCCCATCAGGGCGTCCGAAAGGGAATTAGTTTTTTATTCCTGAATTATCCATGACAGTAGTGTTTGTTTTTTACTTAAATTACCCGTTTTGGGGTATTAAAAGTATCTCAATCATAATATCCAGAGAAATCCAAGAGCCTGTTCCCATTTCATCATCTTTAGATATGTACTAATTCACTGGACTGGGTGAAATCATTAATCAGCTCCTTCCTTCAGGATGGTGTGGCACACATCCTGACCGCATCATTTACCAGGTTTACACTGACTGACATGTCGTCAACCATCTTCATGGTTATTGTGATATCAGTAGTAGAGAGTTCACAGCGCTTCACAAAGTATTTATTGTTTTGTTATCAGTCGACTTTCTGTTTGGTCTAGACTTGGAAACACTTTTGTGAAAAAAAGTGGAATGTTTTGTTCATTTTAAAGAGGACAAACCTCTTTATGAAAAAATAAAATAAAATGTGAACAAACGATGAAGTTGTTTTGAGTTTATTTTAAAAGAGCTGACCTGATGAACAGACAGGGAGCAACATCGCTGCCTCAACTTATTGCTCATCGCAACCTAGCACGGAGCTTCTTAGTTACCAAACATTACCTGTTGCAATCAATGTAATTTCAGGCATTTTGAACTTTTTTCTCAATAAGTAGTGATGTAGTGAACATTTCATTTCAAGGGAACCATGCTCGCTCTGCACAGATCTGATGTAACCTTCCTCATAAATTCATAAAACAAACACAAACATCATTTACATCTGTTTTCTGCACCGTTTTTCACTGGACACTCTTTTAATTGCATCATCTCGTTGCTCTCTCTTCTTCTGACTGTAGAATTTGTGTGACCTACTGCCTATCTCCTGAACCAACTCCTCATATTTACAAACTGATAGATGAAAACTACTACTAGAATATAAGCCAACGTTCAAAAGAGGAAACCCAGAAATAATGTCCATCTCCTGCACAGGCAAACAAAGACTCAACTTTCTGTCTCACTTCTATGTCGCCCTTTAATTTTTAGTCAATCTCGAGCACTGACAGTATAAAAAAGTTGGACGTTTTAACATGGGCTCTTGTAGAGTTTTGGTACTTCCACATTGGCGTCACTTCAGTCACTGAGGTGGCCACTTGATCTCAACCAATTGGGGGCTGGGGGCAACGGCTGATATTTCTAGGCTTCCAGTGTAACCAGTACATATCTGGGGTAAGACTTCCTCTGCAGTATGATTACTAACCCTCTGGCAGAATGCCATGGACTCTTGGGGGTCTGTTGACCCCTATTTGAGAATCAGCGCCATAGCTCATGCTGCATCCAGTGGGTCTGTGGTGCATTCGTGACATATCAAATAGACGTGTCAGGAATGAGGAGGATTCAAATGTTGACAGTATTGGGACATTTATTTTGTTAAAAGATCAATGACACTTGGGTTATACTAGCTAAACTAGCTTAGCAAAAGCCTGGAAGGGTGGGGAAACAGCTCTTCTTAAGCTCAACGATTAACAGAGTCCAGAAACTTAAGAGAAAGTAAGTATTTTAATACAATAACAGGAACATCAAACAATATAATCCAATACAGCTAAATGGTAAAAACATACAAATGGTGTGTGACAAAGTTTCGTTCAATAGCTGTATTGGTTTTACAGACAGGATGTGATTGGATGAACTGACTGTCAGAGCTGTCTGGATTGCAGCAGCTTTGTTGCTCAGAATCAGGTTTCCTGAGTAAAACTCAGAAGCTCCTTTAAAATGTGGAACATGGACTGAAGGAAACAAGCCTGTCCTTCAATCAACAATCCTCTGTTCTTTTTGACAATGTGTGATTAGAGCAGCAAAAGCCGAATCACTGTTGGGTTCAGAAAGAGTTCAGACGTATTTATATTTCTGTAAAACGATGCTCAGATGTGAACAGTCTTCTTTCTAGGCTTCACTTTCTTCTTCAGTCCTTTCTTTTTAGTCTTTTTGTTCGGATCTGCCATCTCTCCTTTGAAGGAACCGGTACTTTTGGTTGACCACTGCTGGTTTCCAGAGAATTTCTTTTGAGACTTGAAACCTCCCCGAATGCCTCCTCTCTCTCGCCCTGGGCCTTTGATAGATCCCTTGATAGGGCCTTTAGCGGGACCTTTAGCTGGGCTCCTGCCAGGCCTCTCTGTGCTTCCTTTACCTTTGGTTTTATTCTGCTTCTCCTTCGTCACTGACCTCTTCACCCGGATGGACCTGCCCTCCAGTTTAGTGCCTTCCAGTTTCAACGCCAGCTGCACAGAGTCTGCACTCTGCATCAGGAAGACAAACAGGTACAAAACCGTAAACGCTCACATCACCACAATAAAGGGGTGAGTCAAGAGTCTGTGTTATTCCAATTGGTTTAGCACTGTGACCACCCAGCTACATTTGGCCCTGATGAAGTGGGGATCAAACATCACAGCTCCTTGAGAACACAAGCTTAAGAGTAAAGTAGGCTCTGAGGCATCGTACCTCAAACAGGACGTAACCGAATCCTTTCCCCAGTCCAGAGTTTTGGTCTCGTACCAGTCGTACAGCCTCAACTGTACCACACTCCTCAAAATGACGCCGAAAAGTCAGTTCGTTGATCTCTAAACACACACAGAAGGTTATCATCAACACAACATGACAAACATTTACACTCAACATTGATATTAACACTGCAGAGAGACTCACCAAACGGAAGATTCCCCACAAATACAGAGCGTTTGTGATCATGCTGCAAGACAACAACATCACCAAACATGTTAATATCACAAATACACATGTCAACAGATTAGCTGATGATTGGAGACTCACTGATGAGTTGTCGGTCACTCTGTCCACTCGTATGTAAAAGTCCTTCTCGATCTCCATGCCGTTCCTGTCAGCAGAGACAAAGAGGGAAACAGCTGGTTGATATTTAAATGAAAAGAATGACTAAGCATTTGTGGATTCAGTTAATAAGCGTCTGACCTCTCTAACGCCTTAACAACTCCGTCCTCGTCTTTAAACACCACATAAGCATTTATGCTTTGCTTTTTGGGATGAACTTTGCGTCTGTGGAGTAAAAAGAAGCACATTTCTATAAAAGGGAGTATGACGAGAGCACAATTTAACATTTGATTTGGTAGCTGTTCAATCCCAACAGAACAGTGACAGACAGAAACCTACTGAATAACTGCGACTTTGCGGGACATGGAAGGATCCTCTCGGGCCTGCAGGGAACAAAATATCAGGTGGTGAGGAGAAGTTACAGCCTCTCTAATGGAGCTCCTACAAAACTCTGAATGCATTGAAGTGAATGAGAAAACCCTAAAAACATTCTTCTACAAGATTCCATGTAGAAAATAAGAAATTAGTTAAATTCAGTTCAACTTTTACTTGGTTGAACGTTTGCAAACTTATGCTTGTTAAAGACGATAAAGGCCCGGTCACACCAACATTTAAAATCAGTTAATTTCAACTGAATCACAGAAGAGAACACAAAAAGGAGGAAGCCATGATAGTCTGTTCTTGGCTGACTAGATACACTACAGCAGTTCACCTGCTGACCCCGCGTTTCATCATTACGTCATACAGCTCCAAGAGCCAAAGATGAATTTCACTGTGTGATAATCATATTTATTTATTCAGTGTTTCTTTAACAATGTGCAGCTGATGCTGAACCTGTTCACAACCAAACTGTTTGTGTGTATTTTTACCACAGAGCGAAACCGGATGGACTCGATGGATCCTTTATCCTTGAAAATGCTCTGAAGGGTCTGAAAAACAGACAAGGAACAAGCCGTTAGAAAGTGAATATCATTAGCTGATAATCAGTCTGATCAGCCATCGTCAGTATAATACACACATTATTAAAATATTAATCAAAACTAATTTCTAACAGCAATCAACTTCAGACAGACTTGTCATACTTTACCCGGTTACCTAGTGGTTTTATAGTGTTGACTTTACGTAAAAAAAACAAAAACAAACAAACATATTGGCAGTTTGAATTAAACTAAAGCTCTCTGTGCTGTCTGGGGAAAATATAACACCAAAATCCCTTTAAGAAATTTGATAAATATTTTAAACACAGACCTTCGTGGCTACACTGACGAGGAAAGTGTCATTTGAGTTTAGCTGTCTCACAGGAGACTCTGAAAGCTGGCACTTTATTTTCCCGTTCGTTGGTATAAAAACCTCAGACTAAAAGGATGTCCAGACATCAGAGATTGTCGAGTGAAATTCATTTCTTCCTGGTGTTGTGACTGTGGCTATGTGACATTTTGAATGAATGAAAACAAGCTTTATTTAGGACCTTCTGTTCTCTCTGTACCTTCTTGGTGCAGCCGATAGGCAGGTTGCCTACGAACACCGTCCTCTTGCTCTTTATCACTTCCTCCACCTTTTTGGCTCTCAGCTTCTGTCTCTTCAACACCCACTGCTCCACGTCATTCTCTCCACCCAGCTCCGACCCTTTCCCCTTCTTCTTCTTCTTCCCGGGTGCGTCCCGCTCTTGTTCATCCTCGTCTGCAATCTGTAAACTCATCTCCCTGAAACCACCGAACAGAGATGAAGATGAAGAAGGAGTGAAGCTCACACAGACTTGACAGCTCTGGGGATGAATGAGTCGATCAGCTGGATTGACGTCTGTTTCTAAACCCCTCACCTGTTTTCCAGCTTCTGGTCGGCTTCTGATTTGTCTTTAAGTGGCTTCTTCCTCTTCTTCTGGCTGGGTTGACCTTTGACCTCTGGAGTTTCCTTCTGCTCCTCCTTTGTCTCTGTGCTCTTCCGAACAGGCTGCGTAATAACAAACAATCAACCACACAAGACATGTTTCAGACCAACAGTAAATTAATTCTTTTAACTCTCCTAGATGAAACAACCATTGTACCAAATTGTTTTTTTTTTTTCAAACTGCATAATTAGTATAGTTTAATAATTTTGTTTCAGGAACTCTCATCACTGTAGTGACTCTTTCTGCTCTGCCATGGAGGTTCTGCCAGTTAATCTCGGCAGTTATATCTGAATAAAAAATTGAAATCATCTGAAGTGTTTGGCCACAATCAATTTTCATTATTCTTTTCATTATTCTTCTTGTTTATTTCTCACTGTTTGATGAATAAATACATCGCTGCAAACTTGTTTTCAGTGGAAATTTTTATCCACAAACTCTTTGAACATCATTATCATTAATATTTAGCCAAATAATCACAAACCCACCACACGGACATTGTCTATATGTGTCCCAGGTGCTATTTTTATTGTTCTGTGTTGCCATAGAGCAACTTTAATAACAGATCAATGACCAACGCTGTTGTTCTTTCAAGACCATGAACACATACACACACACTGTGGTTTATTTATACTCTCAGAATCCAGTATTTTCTTCCTGTTTACCTTAGAAAAACTAGAATGGGCATCATTTTTATTTTACTTATTATTTTGTGTGTGATTTACCTTGGGTGCAGGCTGAAACAGAAGAGATGCAGCTGGTGCAGCGGTGCTGAATAAAGCCGACAGCGACGATCCAGAAGCCGAAGAGGGTTCTGGGTTATTCTGGAACAAACTTCCTGACACCTGACCGACCACATAATCAGCCGACTGCTGTCCTGGCGCCGCCTCTCCACTGAGGACAGAAAATCTGAAGTGAGATATACGTCAGGTCACAGAATCTGATCTAAGAGCAAAAAACTACTGGTAATTAGAGACGTGATCACTTTAGGTCCCATATGAACACAGTGTGAGATCCTCTCTTCAAAGGTTTATTCAAGGTGGCTTTTATATTTTGTATGTAGTACTGTACTTTACAGGTCAAGTAACCATATGTTACTATCCTAATTTCAATGTTACTGTATTCTTCTCGATGAACATTAATTTGACACTGCCAAACTTCACACTTCATGTTTGGGAAAATGAATAAAAATGTGTTTAAAGGCATATATGTTGACCATGATGCACATTTATTATTTGTAATCAGGAAAAGTGACTTACTTACTTCTCTTTGTGAGAAGTGAGTGCAACTTCGTCATTTCCACTGAACCAGAGACCATCACCATGCGGTGATACAGTTCTGTGTGTTGTTGTAATATTTTAATAATCTAAACAAGTGAGATCATATGAATGTTAAACCGAAGAGGCCCGAGAAACGACCCTTGAGAAACAACCTCACTGTGGGTAATTGTTCTGCTGATTTGCAACACTAATTGAAACTGTCACTCTCTCTAAAACGAGTTGTTCAGTCACTAACTGTAAGAAAATATTGAAAAATACCAAGATCATAAAATCCCTAAAGAGTCTAAAGCTGTTGAACCATCCAGGTATGTGCACACAGACCAGAGATGTGACTCCAGGTTCACTTTGCTCTGAATGTATCAGTGTAATTTAGTGTGCAATCATAAAAACACACAAAAATAGTTTGAGTTAACTCTTTTGTCAAAATACTCACAGTGTTTATTCTAAAATTGATTCACTACAAAGCTGCGAGTGACCTTTAGCTGCAGTGTCTATAACAGTTTAACAGTGTGTGTCAGACTGCTGCTTAGACACATGTTGTCACACATTGATCTGTGTCTCCATTCACTTTAACTTTGGGCAGAAACATGCGTAAACAAACCTCTTGTCACGTGTCTTCTTCATGGTTTCCTTCAGTTTATCCCAACACCACTCGAAGACTGACTTCCGGTGTGTTCTGTGTTTTGAAATATGTAATCTGTTGGGTTACTTGCAGCATTTATTTGAATTATTACGACTCAAAGTCCAGAAACACGAGAGCTGCAGCGCGTTCACACGTTTTCCTCCCAGCACAGACACCCCACTGCGGATTATGTCCGATAGGACACTCGGTCACAGCAGCACAAAGGTTCCTTTTTATCTTTCCTGGATTAAGGTTGATTTGACAGCACCGAGCTTTTCACTTCATGTCTGGGATAGTGAGAATTAGACATTTTCAGAGAAAGAGCATACGTGTTGAACACAATGCACAATTATCATTTTTATTTTGTGTGCGAGAAGTGAGTGCAACCTCTAAATCTGTCCGGTGAACCGGAGGCGTGAGGTGTTTTGGTTTGGAGGCTAACGTTAGCCGAGAAGCTAAAGCACGTCAGAAACTACAACAGGTAACTTATAACTTATTATTATTATTAAGTGTCCGACGTCAGGTTGTACATATACAAACTACCTCTCATATTACTGTAAATGTGACTTTGACGTGACCCCGTGTTCACCCAGCCTGACCCCGGTGTTACTCTCCTCTCCTCGGCAGGATGAGGGTCGACCAGGCGGTGCCGGCGGACGCGGTGGGCAGGCGGGTGTCCTGTGGCGATGAGCGGGCCACGGTGCGGTTTGTGGGCCCGGTACCACCCACAGCAGGTAAAATCCGGGATGTCAGCCGGTGATTGACCCTAACTAACCAGGGCTGGGTCGGTAAAATATGTGCAAGACATTTAGCTGGTTTGTCCCCATACAAAGGGGAATCCCAGATAGCAAATATTTTGGCTGTATTATGGCATACATTTGGCATTTTTGGCTTTCTTTTGGCTTAACTGTGGTATGATTAGGGTTATCCATAATAGATAAGGAGGCACCAGCACTATATGGCTGAGTTAAGGCATGTTTATGGCCAGAAGACTGGGCGTGAGTAGGATCAGCTGATGTGGGGCTCTTCTGGGACATTTATGGCTATAGTCCACAATTTGTTTTGTTATGATTTTGGCTTTCCTAATTTGGGCCATTTATGGCCCAGTCATCCACCCATAACCTTACCAAAATGAAAGCCAGATTTGGGCCAAAGCGAAGCCAAAAAGATTTTTGCTATCTAGGATAAGTCTAGTCAAGTCACTTTATTTATGAAGCACAACACACATTTAGATCCCTTCATCCGTTTTCTGTGACCGCAGCTGACACTGTGCAAGAGGCAGGTTGCCAGTTCATCACAGGGCTTACACTTAAAGACAAACAACCATTCACCTACAACTGCAGATGTATGTCTTTGGACTGTGGGACGAAGCCAGAGTACCCGGAGAGACAGAGACCGAGCCAAAAAAACAGAAAGTTGTGGAAGCAGCTTCACTAGATGGGACACTTCTATCCTTTTCAACAATTGACAGCACATGTGCTGATACTTAACACACTAACAGTAACCAAATGTTTGTTCGGTGTGTTCAGGGCTGTGGCTCGGCGTGGAGTGGGATAACCCAGAGAGAGGCAAACATGACGGCAGCCATGACGGAGTCCAGTACTTTACATGCAGGTAATTTTCAGTATTTCCCGTCACTCTAACCTATCCACACAAGTTCCCATGTAGTTCATTTTCAAAACATCAAGGCTTCTCTGGGTGATTCCTCTGAGGAGCCCAAAATACTTTACTAAACACTTATTGGATTAAAATGATAAAGAAAGTGATTTATTTTTCACGTATGAGAATTACTTACTATAATTTCCGGCCAATGTGATCAGTCTGAAACAAGTAACTATCGTGTCCTTGATCATTTTCACTTTGCTGTTAGACACCCCAAAGGAGGCTCATTGGTCCGTCCAGCAAAGGTGAGCTTCGGAGTGGACTACCTGACCGCTGTGCAACAGGTGTACCAGGTCAACTCACAAGAAGTGCTGACGGAGGGCTCCTCCGAGAGTGTCCATTGGTTGGCAGTCAAGGAGCGCAGGTATCATCATCTCCAGATGTTGTGTGATCTGACTGGTCTTAAATTAGAGACTTAACTGTTTGTTAAGTATATTTATATCACTGAGATAAAACAAAACACAAGCCGGAACATTTCAATTAGTACAACAACAGATTCAGATGACGCAACATTTCTTTTTGTGGGTCATTATTTGAGATTTAATCGAGGCTTTAACTGGAGAATTTATGTCACGACATACACACAGACTCTAAGGTCAAGTATTGTGTTTTTTTGTTGTTGTTGTTTTTTAATGAAAAGAGCTGCACAGTCAAAGCTCAGTTTATGTTGATTGATTCCATCCTTCTTCATTTTATGTCTCCGCAGTTTAGAACGTCTTCCATCAGTGTTGTTGAGTCGTAGTGATGTGAACGGACCCGGAGCTGATGGAGAGATCAAGAAATCAACACCAAGTATCTTTTTACAGATATATCAGGCCTCATTTGGCTGGATTTATGTTTTAAATGTTGCTGTTCCTGAGGATGTTTGTCATCACGCGTACATTAGGTGTAGATTCTGTCTCTGTAGCAGTATTGTCAATGAAAACATGAACCAGATTGATTGACAGAAAATTTATTTCCAACTACTCTGAGTCATTTAATCAAGCTACTAATGTGAAGATTTGTTGCTTTTCTGTTTCAGACTGTTGGTAGGACAATACAAGTAAAATAAGGAGGTCTCCTTCAACTTTGGGAAATTGTCACTGTAACTAGGTTTCCTTCCCCATGTAGCAAGAAAGTTTGATGATTCAAGAAAAGATTGAATTCTCTAATACATGCAACTAATGGAAATGACATTTTCTATCATAATTATTAGTCATTTTTAGTGTGAATGTGAGCATGGTCAATGACTCCTTAACAGCAGTAATCAGACGTGCAGTGGTTGGACATGAGTGGGACTCTGCTGTCCGGCTGGGAGGACGTGGCTGCAATCACCCGGCAGCTGGACCAGCTAGAGGGACTCCAGCTCAGGTACAGATTCCTCTGAGGTGGACTCTCTGTGTGTGTGTGTGTTTGTGTTTCTTTGCTTCCTTCCCCTGAATGCTTCATTTTGTTTTTCAGCAACAACAGACTGTGTTTGCCCTCTGACATCTCTGCTCACTGCCAGGCGTTCTGCAGACTCAGAGTCCTCGCCCTCAACAACTGTGACCTCACCTGGCCGCAGGTACACAACACTACAGAAGACCACAGTGTGTGTGTGTGTGTGTGTGTGTGTGTGTGTGTGTGTGTGTGTGTGTGTGTGTGTGTGCGCGCGCATGTGTGTGTGTGTGCCTTCACCTCTTCATCATCCGTTTATAAATCCCATTCTTTCTTTCTCTTTTGTGCTTTAAAAAAATTGTAAACATTTAAATTTCCCTTTCTCTTCCCTTCAATAATCAAAATTCAAGTGTAAATAAAATTTGTCTCTGCTGGTCTGTGGTCAGATCTTGGACTACGCCCGCATGTGGCCTAAGCTGGAGGATCTTTGTTTAGAAGAAAACAACATCACAGAGCTGCAGAGGTAACGGGCTTCAGGCTTCAGTCTAAAGCTATCTGACATTCAGGCTGTGGAGACTTTGTGTAACTCTGATGTGTTTGATGCTCTAAAGGCCTGATGGAGTCCTGCAGTCTCTGAAGTGTCTCAATCTGTCCTCAAACCCTTTAGTCCAGGAGAGTGTGCTGAGTATAGCTGCTCTGCCCAGGTACAGTCCACACCTTTTAATATCATATCTATGCAATTGAACTATTTCTGACTAGAGATTCAAAAGTTCTCTTTATGGTCTACAAATTGTACCAGATTTTCTACATGAAAAGTGCAATAAAAAAAAACACAAAAACTGAAGAAACCCCCCCAGGTTTGTTCGTGTAGCCTATTTTTTACACGTCTATCATGGTTCCCCCGGGTCCTTCAAGTTTTTGAACATACATAAATACACATGCTAAATACACATACAATTTAGAAATTTAAGTTGGGTTTATATATTTTTTTAAAAATTTAAAATATTATTTGTTGGACTTTGAAACCTTTTGTAAGTAGTACCATATAGTATAGTACAGTATATAAAAATAAAGTAATATAGTATAGTATATAACAAAGTATATCAATCCTGTTTGAAATGTTTATACAACTTGCATTCACATGTTGTAGTTATTTATATTGAGTTTGTTTCTTGACCTTGATACCTGATGCAGTTTTTTTTTTTTTTTAATTAACACCCGACTTTAATAAACTTTCTGTCGTTCAACTGCAGGTTGGAGAAGCTGAGCTTGTCCCAGACTGGACTGTCTGACATTCGATTTGACGACGCTGCTCCTGGTAAACAAAAACAAAAAGTCAGTTAATATTACTTTGTTAATACCTACACTTAATGTGTTTTTATGACATTATCATGACATGTTGTCTGTAGGATCTCAAACAGCCATGTTCCCAGCACTGACCAACCTCAACCTGGACAACAACAACATCACTGAGGTCAGTTCATATTACTGCCCTGATACATTAAGTACTGTATGAAAATAAGACTCAAGTAAAGAGTCAGAAAAGATGTCCATGTCTGACATCACTGCCTTTCAGAGGCTGTGGTGGCTTCAGTTTCATAGCTACAGTGAAGATTTCTGTGTCATATGAAACTAGAAGACCTGAGATGTACGTAGTCTGGATCAGTTTTATCCAGCTGAGTCCTGCTTGTATTGTGACCACAGTTAACCCTCTGATAATAATAATCTTAGATCACAGGGATGAAATCATCATGACCAAACTCTTTCTCTCTCTCAGTGGTGTGTGGTGGATGAGTTGGGGAAGTTGTCCAGTTTGGTACATTTTTCATGTCGCCATAACCGACTGGTGAGCAGTGATGGAAACTACAAAACAGCCAGTCAGATGCTCATCGCCAAACTGGGTGGACTGGTCTCCCTCAACGGCAGTGAGGTGAGCTGAATATGTGTGTATGTCTGTAAGTGTGTGTGTGTGTGTGTGTGTGCATGCTGACCCGTTGCCATGGTCTCCATCAGATCCAGCCTGAGGACAGGAGGGGGGCGGAGCTTGACTATATCAAGATGTTTGGAGAGGAGTGGCTGAAGGCAGGTGGGGGGAGTCAGCCCAGCAGCGAGTTCAACCGTCAGCACCCTCGTTACCTGAGCCTCATTGACAGTAAGCCACGCCCACAACACCATCAGGTCACAGAGCAGCTGATTGGCTCTGAAAACACTTGAGGGAAGAAACAGACAATTCCAGTTGATTCATATTTGATCAGCACTGCAGAGTTTGACAGCTTGACCTGTGTTTCAGAGTACGGAGCTCCAGAGGAAGGCGAGCTGAAGAAGCCAGAGCCGTTTGCACTGAAGAATCAGCTATTAAGTTAGTCCCACCTTTCTGCTCTCTGACTGGCTAACATGAATAAACGTACTGTAGTTTCAGCAGAGTGAAGCTACAAGAGAAATGTCATATTTCCTGATCTTTTTCTCGTCTCTCCTCAACCAGAGATCACATTTGTGTTTCCTGATGACCCAGAGCGGAAGCCAATTGAGAAGAAACTTCCAGGTAATACAGCAGAAAGGTTTCTCTCATAGCTTTGTGACACTTCAGGAGATGAGATGCTAAATATGTCGACAGGAAACAAAAAATCATGTCCAGTTGAGTTGAACAGTGTCTCATCTGTTCTGCAGCCTCCATGGTGGTTCAGAAGGTGAAGGGACTCCTGTACAGACTGCTGAAGGTTCCTGCTGCAGATCTGAAGCTCACCTACACCAGCCTCAAGGTGAGACATGTCCTCTTTTTCCAGCTGCACCGTTTTTCAGCAACATGCAGCCCAACACTGAAGTCAAGCTCCTTTCTTTGTAGATGGTTGGGACAGAGTTTGAGATCGACAGTGACCTGAAGACGATACAGTTTTACTCCATAGAGGACGGAGACCAGGTGTTGGTCCGCTGGTCCTGATCTGGACCGAGGAGGGGAAGAGCCGCCCAGCAGAGACAGAACAGAGGCCTCCAGGACTGAACCTGGAGTTGCAGAGAGGAGACAAACAGTGAGAAGTGGATTTAAGACTGGATCTGTTGAGGAAAAATCAGCCTTCAGGATGATGCATGTCACTGAAATCTACAGCTGCACCAACAGAGTCAAGCATTTAAGTTAAGTTTGTTGAAATAACAACAAACACGAGGTTTGAATTGGTCTGAATTTATTCTGTTAAAGGTCCAGTGTGTCAGATTTGGGGGGCTCTATGCGATAATAATATGATACTCATAACTATGTTTTTTCTTTATAATCACCTAAGAATAAGAATAGTTATGTTTGTTTTACCTTGGAATGAGCCCTTTATATCTACGGACACTGTAGGTCCTCTTCCACTGAGTCTACCGTGTTGAACTTCCATGTTTCTACAGCCCAGCCCAGAAATACCAAACTAAACCCTAGCTTTAGATATACCTATCTAAATAGGTTTTGTGGCCACTATAGTCTCTCCTTCATGCTAGGAAGGTAAGGATGAAGGTAGGGGGTTGCAATTAGGAACTACACTGCTAGATACAGCTAAATCCCACACGCTGGTCATTTAAATGTTACAGTTTTAGTCAGTTTAAACTGTATAATCTGTGCAAAGTGAAGTGCCTTGTTAGCATTTCAGTTTAGATGACAGTTGATATGAAATGTGTGTACATACATACATACATACATACATACATACATACATACATACATACATACATACATACATACATACATAATTTCAAATGTAGTGCAGTAAAAAATCAATCCAATGTTAATTTTAAAGTCTCATTCACTGAATCAGGCTGAGATACAGTACCTGAAGCTTGAGTTTGTACTTGGTGGTGCTTAATGAAGTCTACGAAGCTAAACATGTAGGGATGTAAAGTGCGGAAATGACCTGGGATGTTGAAAGAAATCTTATTAAAAAACTGAAGAATTCTTAAAGGAGTTGTTTGTTCTTCACAAGACAGGAAATAAAACTTAAAACAGGTGTAGCTGACACTGCTGCTGGTTTAGATAACACATCGGTAAAACTGATAATTGTTAAGAGTTCAAGAGACAGATGAGTAGTTTGTCTCTGATGTGTGATCCACATTCAACATCTGAATATTCACAACTTAGAAAGAGAAATTTGAATAATTCATCAAATCATCGGTTGCAGATTTGACCTCAGTCATTCGTCTATTGAGAATACTTTAACCACCGGAGGGCAGCAAGAGCTGAAAATGCTGCTCAGCAAAGGACTAGTATACTTCATTATTACATTGTTAATTATGTATAAATATTGTTAAATATGTAAATAAATCACCATGAACACACACACTAGTTTTTTTTTTTGTCTCGGTTCCATAATTAATTTGTTGTCCCCAACAAAGTTTCTCCTATTTGTTGGATGGAAAGGAAGGAAATGAATGAGACTAACAAGCCTAAAAATCACTGACAGGTTAAGTGAATAATCATCTTGTTACTGCACCTGTCAAGGAATGGGATATATTAGGTAACAAGTGAACAGTCGATTTTTGAAGTAAATCAGCTGGAAACAGGACAAATTAACAAGCGTAGGGATCTGAGTGACTGACAAGGGCCAAAATGTGACGGCGACGACAACTGGATCAGAGGATCTCCAAAACAATAGCTCTTGTGGAGTGTTCCTGGTATGCAGAGGTTGGTACCTACCAAAAGTGGTCTAAGTGGTGAACCGGAGACAGGGTCATGGGTGACCAAGGCTCATTGGTGCATAAGGGGAAAGAAGGCTAGCTGGGCTACAATAGTCCGATTCCATAGAAGAGCTACTGTAACACCAGATTCCTGCACAATGCAGAATCTGTAGGTGAGGGAACAAGATTTTGACATTGGAAGCTTTCTGGTGTTCATAAGTACTCTGACTAGTAATGATTAATCACATTCACATTCATACACATTTATCATAAGTTATTTGCATTCATGTAGAAATGTGTTACTGCCGTCATTCTGACATATCAAGTTGTCAGCAAGTGGAAGTGCCTACAGTGGGCATGTGAATGTCAGAACGGGACCATGGAGCAATGGAAGAAGGTGGCCTGGTGTTGACAAGATGTTGACTTGGCCTTTAAATTCCTACTGGAGATGAATGGTTTTAGTAGGAACGGGACTAACATGTTGTTAACAACAACTTGCAGTATGTTCAAGTCCACAGCTTTGGTAAAAATGATGTTACTACTGTTGTGTGCTGTTTTCCTGATGTTGTAATCCAGTGAACCTGCTATGAATCCAAGATGGCTGTCGTCCTTCATGATGGAGCAAACCAGGGTGAGTGTTTGATCCTCACAACTCAGTTCAGTATTTCTTTGAGCTTCATTAGGCTGAACTCGGAATAGATGATATCAAACAGAACACGCCAGACTGACTCTGTATATTTAAAAAAAAAAAGTTTTATTGAGGCTGTACAGACAGTTAATGTTCCCTCTTTGGCTGACGGTCAGTACAGACATACAATACTCTGTTCACAGACCTGACATGATGCAAATAACAGCAGTCCCCAGGGCAGCACAACACTGACCAACAAACCACGTGAATGTGTTACATGAGGGGTTTTTGTCAGACATGCTTCCAACTGTTGCCACAGTTATGGATGTGTTGTTGTTGTGCCGCCCTGTTGGACTGATCAATGTTGTACCTGATGGAGTTTTAGTAGCCAAAAAAAAAAAAAAAAACCTGAGCTGAGCTTCCTACAGTCAACGTTACACTAATCTGCTCTTCACGTCACCTACAACCCAATGAGCCCAATCACACACCAGTCATGTAATCAGTTTTTACATTTGAGACTTTCAGACTGTTCTCCTGCTGCTTTAAAACACCTTCACTCCAGTACAAGTCAGTTGTTACCTGTTTCAGAAGGTGTGTAATACAAACAAAAATGGCTTTGAGTAAGTCACAGAGCCCCTGAAGTGGCATGAACAAATAAAACAGTAGATTTAATAGTAGTAAGTTTTTGTGCACACTAGAAAATGTTTCTGGTAGGAAGTTTCTGACAGAAACGTCGTCTGTTGCCAAATTTGATGAAAAAAAGACATTTTAATCAAACCAGTAATGTTTTTATATTTACAGTGAAAATAAATCTCAGATAGCTTATGTTTTGTTATCTCTACGCAGATTGATTAGAGAGGTAAAACATAAAATACATTAAAAATAACTAAATATTTTCTTGTGTAAAGTCTCTGTTGCGCTCATAGAAAGAAAATTCTCCATAATCGGCTGGTTTTGCTTGCCACTGAAATAGAATTTTTAAACTTTTCTACCTAAAAATAATATTCACTATTGTGTTGATGTCTCACTGACTTGTAATCAGGTGAATGGTGCCTCTGTCATTCGTATTATCGCACTGTAATTTTCACCTCAGGGTGAGTTGTTTGCTGTTGAACTAGTAAGCAATATTAACTCGCTGCTATGTCTTGTGTTGTTGCACCGGCTTGACGTTTGGCTGTTAGAAAAATGGTCGACTTGCTAGTTTTTGATTATCAGTAATATAATAATAACAAATACATGTATACAGCTGTCCATATTTACCACAACGGCATTACACTCTGAAACTGGAAACGCTAAATCAAAACAAACAAATAATTCTATGTGTATATATATTTACCACTACCCATGGGGCTCAAGTTGCCATTTGTGCTCATATTAAAAAAAAGATCTAGCAGAGAAACAGGACAGGTGTACTTCACTGTACCACAGAATAGTCTTTTAGTCTGTAAAGAAGTCTGTGGCCGGTAATATTCAAATGAAATAATATATTTTTGTGCTAAATTCTAAATTTCTAAATAAAACTGCATATTAGACTATTATAATAGTTCTATATCTTAGTATTTTATTTTAGTACATTTCCAATAAAAGTTGATAAATTATATAAATGATGATTTAATTTTAATTAGAAAGAATTTGATTAAATCGATTTAAATTATTGTATTATTTTAAGTTACAGACTTTCATATTTGGGAATTAGAATCTTTAAAAACATGACATGAGTTTTTTTTGTTTTAGAAAAACAGTTGTTTCTTTCTTTACTTTTATTTCTGATAAAAACACCTTTAACAACGACTGGAACTTATAGTCACTGCACAAGTCTTCATTATAAAAACAATGTTTACATGAGAAGTTCATACAGGTGCAACAACCCAACAAACACAACCTGCACACACCACCATCATCGTCATCAGGCAGATCTCAGGCACCATTAAAAAAAAAAAAATCAGAGAATATCAGGTAACTATTTACAAGTTCATATAAAAAATACAATGTGAGTCTTAACACAAACAACAGAATAAATCTTGTAAGTTATTAAGCTCTTATTAAAGTTTCACACCCCCCAGGATCAGTCACTGGCTCATAGTTAGTGGTCCAAAACTCCATGTGTCAGTTTTGGGGGGGAGAAAAAAAATCAAATTTTATCATAGAGGATTACTAAAATATGGAATAATCAGATTCTACCACTGAAAAACTGTAATCTAGTCTGATTATACTTTTTTCAGCCCTTATTTATCTTCACTAATATCTCTAAAAACTGTATTTCTCAGTCAGTCATTAAGGCAGCATTCAAAATCAACTTTTACCGTCATTTAAAGGCAGACATCTCCTCCTGTGTTTCCTGTAGGACCCATTGCACTAGATCATGAATTCGATTAGTATCTTTCTGGTTAATGTGTTGAAACTAATAGAAGATTTGATGGAGTGCAGCGATAGCCTAAAGAAGCCAAGTAGTTCTCAGTGCTATTGATTGTCTGTTTAGAGGACAAAAGGCTGAATGATTTTGTCATCAAATAGCCACCACCTACTCTCTTTGGTCTCAAATATCTTGAACTGTGAACCAAATTGTTGGTTAAGATCAGTCTGTTAATACAGATTTTTCCACCATTTTCAATTTGTTTGTAGTTTCTTCCTTTAAATTTCATCATCTTCACAAATACATTTGGAGCAACTCAATAATGAGACATTTGCTTCCCTGGAACTGTCTTGTAGCTGTGATTTCTTTTCTGTCAAACTGCTGTAACTCTTTGACACACTGAGCAGTTGTTATGAACGATTCAGATTTGATTAAATATGAGGAGCTGCCTCAGAAGCTCACAATGGCTAACCAGGAACTTCTGATGATTTAAGTTCAGGCGAAAAGAAGATTTTAAACCGAAACAAATTTTAAATTTTGATTGATATTGATAAAGTTTAAATCATTGTCAGAAACCTTTTAAGGCTTTTTTTTTCAAAATGTCAGACATTTTCAAGGGTTTTCAAGGCCCTTGGGAATCCTTCCCTCAGGTATTTGATCATTACAAAAGAATTAAATCTGATTGTTTTACACAGTTGTCTATTAGACCACATCTGCAGAGTTTAAAATACAATAAAAACACAACGTTTGGTACCTTTTTCAAATAATTATCACTGGTCAAAGTGTTTATAGTTTACCTGCCGTCTTTATAAAATCCCTGTATGTCAATTACTGTCACTGTTTCCTCACTTTTCAACCAGAGTACAAGTATACCAGAAACTACATCTGAATTCAACAGTTTGAGAAAGGAAGTTAATAATCTCACCGGTGGACCTGAAGTGTGGCATCATAAATACAGTGAGGTCTGAACAGCCAAAACCACATAAAACTCTAAAATGATCGTAGAAATTCAATTCAAGTAAGAAAAGTAGAAAACACCAAAATTCAGTTAAGTGTGTTTTGTTTTTTTTCTCTCCCAGCAGCAGCAGCTCCTCACAGGTTCCTCTCCTCACACTGGCCGGGGACGGCGTTGTCCGGGCAGCGGCAGGTGAACCCGCCGAGCCGCGGCAGACACAGGTGAGAGCAGCCGGCGTTGTTGGCGCAGTAGTTATAGGCTAACAGGAGAGAGAAGAGAACAAAGTTAGTGAAATGAATCACCGGTTAGAAAGCTACCAAGACCTTCACGAGCTTAAACAGAGCACAGCTTAAATCTTAAATTAATTGTTAAAAACCTTAATATTGCAGAACACTGAAGGTACTGGTCCACCATTGCCTCAATCTGTTTGTGTTATTGTGTGACTTCTTCTCTAATGTTGGTTGCTGCAGATCGAGGCAGCGATGGACCAACAACTTTGGTGTGCTGCAACGTAAAATTGCGTTTCTCTGATCAGTAGAGCTGGAGTTACATCAGACAACTTCAGTTATCCTTGGCTCATTAATTGGGCACGATTGCTGTGCGATCACTGTTGTCGCGTTGTTTCTTTCACTGTGACAGAGAACAGGGTCGTGGCTCAACCTGCTGCATGTCATCACACTCTCGATGATCACGTTGTTTTAAGTATTCATGAAAGTCTGTCACACAGTCCATCACTTTAAGTCAATTTTCTGTGCCTTCTCATACTCCTTCAATCTGTTGTTTCTTGTACTGTAGTTTTCCTGATCTATAAACGAGCCTCGAGCTGAACAGTTTTGCCATCCATGCTCTTCACTTAGTTGACCAGGGGCGAATATTCTCATCTTCCAGCTGGGAGATTCTTCCATCGGCCTCGCTGGTTCTGAAGCCTGGTTTAACCCAGTCAGATTTCAGTGAGTCCAAATGATCTTTGATCGCTCTCGCGTCATCTACCACTTTCTGTTGCAGACCTTGGTTCATGCTGCAAATGTCATTCAGTCTCTCAGAAATGTCTCTCATATCGATGCTGCTACCGTAGCTTACTTGGTAGTTACTTTGCTAGCCTAAAGCTGTGTCAAAGGCAACTTGCTGGTTTTCAGGCTGGGAGTGTTTCTCTCAGACAACTTTATAAAACCTAATATTTTACATATTTCACATTTTAGGTTTGGCAAATACCATTTAATATATACATTTGGAGCATCTTTGCCTCTTTGTTGAACGGACATTGATATATACACTGTATTCATAAAGTACAATGATATTATTTAGCTTTCTTTCTGGTGTGAATCCAGGGAAACATTGAAGCAGAAGCAGATTTTGACAGCAGCTTCTAGACTGATCTGAAACCAACACCTCCCTTTTCTCAAACAGAACCAAGACACGAAACGCCCCATGTCATGTGAGCTGACGCAGACTGTAAAAACACGACAAAAGTAATAGCTAATAAGTGAAATGTTTCCACGCAACTTCAGGAAGTGGATGAACGATTCATCATAGGCAGTTTAAACCCACCAGTTAGAAACCAGCAGGTGGACAGAGACAGCTGTATAGTTCAGGGCTCAGAGCCAGATGTGAGTCTCAATATCCTCGGCTGGATTCCTTGAGCTCACTTGACCACACAGTTCCCACGCTTATATCCGTCCACATACTATACGTGTCTGGAATCAATTACTACGGTCACTGAGTGCATCAAACTGCTCTGGGTCCTGTTCTTTGTAAGCAGAGTTTGAGTCGATCATTAATGATTTCAACGTCTTTAAACCCAAACCTGTAAAGGTGCAGCTTATTCACCGTGAGCTGAATCATGACAGACTCTTTATGGTGTGAATCTCCATTTATGAAGCCGTTTTCAGAAAGAAATTACTCTTTTACAAAAAGAAATAAGTGGAATAATCTCCCTAAACTATTCTTTAAACTCGACAAAGCTTTACCAAGTCCTTAACACACAACAGCTCTTATGATTCCTTGTGTCCTTTTTGATTTCCTTGATTCCTTTCCCTCATTGCTCTGTTACTTGTGATTCAAACTGATCAGTACCTTGTGGACATTGCGTGGGTGTCGTGGTGATGCCGTACAGCCGAGAGCGTTTCTGCGGCAGAAACTCTTCTGTCTCTTTCTCTGATTGACGGTCCACAGCGACCACCGCCTCTCTGAAAAATAATAATGACAAACCCGTGAATGTTTACCAAAAGACCACACAGAGATGTTTGATCATCAAATTAACACGACTGTTAAAACATACACACATACACACATACACAAGACTTTTATGTGACAGTTCAATTCAAACAACAGCCGTACTGTTTATTTTACATCCACTCCACATTCCCATCCATCCACAGTCTGTTAATGGGCTGAAGTTTGCAGAGAATTTGTTTTAGTGGTGGGGGTGTTGGGTGTGACGCACATGGAAATGAATTATTTTGAATTATTAGACTGTTTAGGTTCATTTAGTACAGCGTTCACTTTATAGAATACTTTAGTTTAAGGCATAAGAAGAAAATGCTTTTTTAGTTTTAGTCCAATTTTAGTCATTTTTAACCTTCAGCTTTAAAAATCATTGCATTTTAAACAACTTTTAGGCAAAATGTTTTTCTCTTCAGAGACATGTCTTCACATATTCTTTTGCTGCTATTCAACAATAAAGAGGATGGGCATTGCGGATTGGTTCTCGTAACAGACTTTTTAGGGAAACATCATGCATTTTTTGAGATTTGAACTGAATCTTTCAGGGTTAAAACGTAGACGGCTGCTGAAAACAGGTGAGTGTGTTTGTGTGCGTTACCTCCTCCAGTCGGTGTAGTAAAGGTTTCTTCCAAAGGAGACGAGACCAAACGGATACTGGATCCCTTCAACGATCTGCCTCCTCAGCCTACGGTGAGGATCCATACACTCCACCTTACGAGTACCTGCAGACCCATCAATCAATCAAGTGTGGACTGAGAATACATCCAAACCAAGCAACAACAGGATGGGTTCTGAAGGATAATGATCGATCAGACTGGAGGTTCATGTTCCTGTCAGATCTGTCTCACCTGCGTCCGCCCAACACAGCTGCTGGTTGTCAAGGTCAAAGGTCAGACCGTTGGGAAGTCCCAGGTCGTCTTTCACCAGCACAGTCCGATCCGTCCCGTCCATGTTGGACATCTCAATTTTAGGCCCGTCTCTATTCCAGTCTGCCCAGTACAGCCGCCTGCACCAATAGGACAAAACCAGTTAGACCAAACTACTGATGCCGTTTGAGTTCAAAAAGCATTGCAACGAAATTATGTCGCTTTGAAACAAACTGATTCGATTCATCTTATTTTGCCCGCACTCACCCGTATGCCGGGTTGGTGACGATGGGTCGGGGGTTGATCAGATCGGTGTCAAACAGGACTCTGCGCTGGCTGCCGTCCAGCTTGGAAACCTCCACAGTGTCACGCATAGAGTCGGTCCAGAAGAGGAGACGAGCCACATGGTCAATGGCGATGCCTTCAGGACTCTGGAGATCTGTGGACGGATGGTACAGACACAGTTCAGTCAGGTCAGGGAGCCCATCTGCTCGGCCCACGGTCACATACCCACAGTCTCTGATGTTACTGACAGGACTGAACTGGATTAAGCCTTTAAAGTAGTAAAATTGCTTTTCAAATAACTTGAATCATTTCAGTTAACATTGTATCAACTGGTGAGTGAACTATGAGTAGGTGCTATCAATTAAAGCCTCTGTTTCATGACTTGTAGTTCTGAAGTCAGCAATCTCTGAACCAATCGGCTATCATCTGATGATTTCTGGGCTTCTCTATAAACAGACTTAAAACAAAAATCTGCATATGGATGCTATAGTTGTCGTCAGAGTTCCTACGTTGTATTTCAGCCAATGTGTTCTGCCTCTTTTGCTTGCCACACATGTCAATGCTACTCTGACTAGTGGTTTGCTGGTGACTCCATTTGCTGGCCTACAAGCCATGCACTTCTATCTAACCACAGCGGTACGAATCAAACAGCGTCCTAGGAAGAATTACCGGCAGCTACATCATGAGTTACAGACATAGTTCATCACTAAGTGTGATGGCGACAATGGCGTCTGTTAAAGAGGTGAGCAATGATGCTGCTGGCATCAGAACTGGAGAGTGTTTCTTCACTGAAAGAAGTAACACTGGCGGGTTTTTCTTAGTTTCACAGGCTGCAGATCCTGAGTTGAGTGACAAGCTTGTTGGGTGTCCGCACCCTGTACAGATTTCATTCCCTGCGGTGGTGACTTCAGCCTGATGATGACTGATGGACTGATGAAGTGATTGTACCTGTAGTGATGACTGGGTTGATGTCTCCTCCACTCATACTGGCCCTGCTGATAGCCGGCCCGGTAATGTCAGTCCAGTAAACCATCTTCTCCACACAGTCATAAGCCACAGCGATCACCACCCGGTCCTGAGAGAAAACGCAGGGAGAGACAGACGGTTTCATTCATCTGGAGACTCGTTCAAAGAGTCTTTTGTCTGAAGTGACAGAACAGCAGCGACGCATCGGGCTCGAAGACGCCGACACTGACGAAGAGCTTTGTGTTCAGCTGCAGTAAATTAACGCTGCTTCATAACAGAGAAGAAAAGAGTCCTGATGTTGAAATGTGCTAAGGAACAATTAGAGGGTTGTTTCAGAGAAACCAGGAATGCTCAGAAGTGGTTTAGCTACATTTATGACGAACAGTGACACTGTGTGACTGTGTGTACATTCTGCAGTATCTGCCCATGTAAAGACCAAATGTCGTCACAAGAAAAAAACTCTCCAGAGGCAAGATATGAAAGCGCAAATGAATGCTTGTTTCCATCTCCCATTTACTCTTTTTTTTTTAGAAAAAGACAAAAAACAAATAAAGAGAGAAGAAATTGGGGAAGCTTTTTCTTAACTTAATTTAGTTCCCACCAACTTTTCTAATGCGATACACCAAAACACATTGATGGAAACAAAGCCAGTGAAATGAAATCCAATCTAATGTTGTCTTACAGGGATGTGCAGCAGAGGTTTCGCCTCCTCTGTTTTCATGTTGTATCCGTCCAGCGGGATGTGCTCGATCTTCCCGCTCTGAGCGAACAGCAGGTGAGTTCCTGGAGCGATGGGGTGAACATCAGGCCGTGGAGTTGGACCCACCGGTGGGGGAGTCACTACCTGGTTGATACCTGTGTAGCAGATAAGAGTTCATAGTCCATGTTAGGCAGATGTGGGCAATACTCTGTGTGTCCCTGTAATGACAAACTGAGGTAGATGAATCGTGCAATTGGTGAGGCTTCACTCACACAGAGGGGTGCTGCCAGGTCCAGTGCGGGTGTTGGGGATCTCCTGACCATTGGCGTCGACACACCAGCACTGACTGATGCTAGTGTGGCACTGTGTGGGCTCATAGGCTCCGTGTTCGTCGCACTGTGGGACGTAGTTACCCACAGCTGGCCGAGGACGGAAGAAAGAGAAGATGCTGGAGCTGGAGGTGGCAGCCTGGGCGCTCTCTCTGTGGCGCTCACACTGGGTCTTCTCTCGCTCTGGGAGCCAAAATAACAGACAGTTATTTGAGTGAGACATCCATCATTGTTAGCAACATGAAGACTTGAGCTAAAGGCAAACCTGGGAGTCATTTTAGGATTTGTGCTTCATTTGGACTCCAGAAGTGTTTTGTTTATGTCAGTATAGTTATATACAAAGCTCTTTCTGAGAGTGTGATGAGGTAAAATCATGCATTAGCATTTATCTCAGTGTACAGCTGAGACTCAGGAATTCAGTCATTAGTTTAACATCCACATCCTTAATCCTGTCCTCAAGACTCTAGTTAGACGTTTATTTTTCCAGCCAGGGAAATGGACATTAATTAAAGGACCAGAGATTTAGAGAAGTAGCTCATGTAGTAATTTTATTCAAACTTTAAATATTTTTTATTGTATTTATTGTTACTTTCATACTAAAATCAAATAATAATAAATACAACCTAATAAAAAGATCTGCATTTTCAAAATAAAAAAATGTTATTAGAAAAAAATATCTATTAAATTCTCCTTTATTTAAAAACAAACAAAAAAAAATTCAGCACCGAAACTCCTTGCAGGTTTAATGTTATTTAACTTTGTTTTGTATTTTCTTGCTCCTAAGCAGACAGATTTTTGTACATTGCAGCTGCAGACAAACGTCTGAGTTGTGTGTGTGTTTGGGGGGGGGCACAGATTAAAGACGAGCCGGAAACTCTTTATCTCTGCGTTTACATCCAGGGGCCACGGTGACATCAGGAAGAGCCTTCTAAAACTCTTATCCTCAAGAGTATCAGCAAGATGAACCACAAAACAGCCATAACAGTCTGACAAACAGCAGTGTGTCCGCACAGCGCCACGTCTGCTGCCAGCCAAAGAAACGCCACAAGACAAGAAACGAGACGACCCCTTAGAGAGAGGGGCGAAGATCAAACGCAGAGCATCCAGACAAAACAAACAGAGCAGTACAGTACAGTACAAAGAAGCTGCGACAAGTTTTGACAGGGGACAAAAAAATTATGCCTTTCAATAGCCAGGCAGGTCATAAAAAGGACGAAAATATGACAAAACTCTGGTGCGGAGGAGCGAGCTGTAATTAGCTCTCAGCTGCTGACACCTGGAATTACTGAAGGAGTCTGCAGCTTTGGGAAGATGCCAAGCCACCAGAACGACAACAAACCAGCCGGAGAAAAACTATAACACTCTATACCAACCCAGCCAATCAGGTGTCTGCATGATGACACATCAGAACTTTTAACTTAATTAAAGTGTCAGAAAAACAGTAGTAATGTCCCGGTATTAGTAAAAAAAAAAAAAAAAAAAAAGTAGTTTTTGAGTTTCTTTCAGGGCTTTTAAGATCAGGTGAAGAAACAAAGGAATGAAAGAGGGAAACAATGCCAGAAGGCAAAAGAAAAAGAAGTAAATAAAAAAAAACAGTATTGAAAGAACAATGAAGATAAACAAAAGCAGCTTCTTTTCAGTCTTCAACCTGCTGAAGGGACAAAAGTTTTCAGACAGGATCCAGCCCTGCGGCAAAAACGTGGGTTTTCCCATTCATTTGAGTGTGGGTAGTGCGTTTTGGCTGCAACGGTGCGGGCCACAGGGGTGTTCGCAAAAGTTGAGCCATATCCAACTTTTGGAAAAACGCAGTGCAACTTCACGCTGCAGCGACCAATCAGGCGCTCGGATCGGTCTGAAATGTGACTTAAACTGAGACTGTCCAGGTGGAATCATGAGCTAAACTCTAAAACTTTACCTACTCAGTTCTACCTTCTAAATCTGTGTCAGGCTCGCAATTTATGCTGCAAAATAGTGACAAAGAAGTTTAAATTGTTTTGAATCCGATGGATTGAGAGAGAAAAGGAGATAGAGTAAGCACTGGTTGAGAGACATAGACAGTGAATGAGAGTGAGGGCATCGATAAAAGCCTGTGTCCTGTCTGAATGCACCCTTATTAGTCATCTGAACTGTTTTAGCTGATTAAAATAGTTTGACAGGTTTACTTAAAATTCAATTCGATTTGAATTTCCAAACTCATTATATCCTCCTGCTGAAATCCTCTATCCTATCTAAGGTTAGCTTGCCTTTAACCTCCCTATCACATTAAGGGATTAGTTCTGGTCGGATCCGTCCCTCTCTATGATTTCAGTCTTGGTTTTGGATCATATTTTATTTAATTTCAACTGTAATCTACACCTCAGGCTGCTATAAAAGCACAAAGGACAGAAGAAAAGTCTCTCATTACTTTGGTTTACAGCCTTGAACACACCACGAGGGAACAGTGTCACTAACGTGAAGCTCAGCTGTGGATCATCAAGTGTCTGTTGAGTCTATGAAATCTGTTTACACTCTGACAACAACATCCTTCACTGCTCTGTGGTCACCGCGTCTCACATACAAGTCAAATGTTTACACAGCTTACATTTGTCTCTGAAATGTTTGCCAGCCACATGAAAAAAATCCCAAATATTTTCTTATTATTAGACGGTAGTACATTTTTTACCCATTCATGGTGTAATTTACATTCCAGCTGCCCAAAGACCAACATTCACTGTCTCAGTTCATTTCTATCAGCCAGAAGAAATTAGATTTATTTAAAAATTAATTAAACAGTAGGTCGGTAATCAGTAGTCGGTAGTCGGTAGGTGTCAGAAAGAGTGTAAGTTGCCAACCTGAGGATGTCGGGCTGCACTGGAAGCCGTCACCGTGGAAACCAGAACGGCACTGGCAGGTGTAGGAGCCCTGTGTGTTGGAGCAGATGGCATCACGGTGACATCGGTCCTGTTGACACTCGTCTACGTCTGAACAGGAAGAAAAAGAAAGATGAAGACAAACGCAAAGCACTGACGCTCCTGCAGAAAGGAATTCACTCTTCAGGTTATGTAGTATCGACCGACAGCAGCACTACTAAAGGCTACTGAGCCATTTATCGATGGGAGGAGACGTTTGGGATTAAAAAGTGGATCTCTTGATTCTCAGCCGAGCGGCAACCTCCATGGCTGTGAAATGAAACCAATGTGGAAGTGCCAAAAACTGCAGTTCCTCAAACATCCACTTGAGGCTGGCTACAGAAAGAGTCAGTCTCCATAAGCCCCCATATTAAATTGTCCAACTTCACAGCAGAAAAAAACATGTTTACAGCCTGGTACAAAAAACTGTTTTGGTCTCTATAGCTAATTTCCCTGTTAATGACAGATGTATTGAGGGTGAATTTTATTTAACTCACCTGTTCAAATTCTATTAAGACTTAAAGTTATGAATAATTAACGGTGCGGCTGCTTTGATTGACAGGTAGGTGCCATTACAAATGGCTTGTTTGGCACCCAGCCATCGTTCAGCGCACCTCAGGTCCGCTGATGATCCACGCTTTTGCCCATTTTTAGATTAGCCAAGAGGTGGAAGAGGCAGGACCACCAACATGGGGACGACCAGAGCCACGACACTCTGAGCTTAAAAATGGCCCTTCAGAAACCTGTGGGTGACATCACGCATACACTGTCCATTCTTTATAGTGTCATTATTCTCAGCCTGTCTTCTCAATCAGCCATGCCCACTTGTGGCAGTCTGTGTGAACCCAGAGCTACGATATGATACTGCTGATACTACTATTTAAAGAGAGGCCGGACAAAAAAAGAGATTGCGTGGAATAAGAGAAGGGAGGAAGTTGGACCACCTGGTTAGTGCTGAAAATATGTGTTTGTTACGGATGTCTGTTCAGAAAATAAGCATTTTGAAAGTTGTTTGCTTGTCGTCTTGTAGACAGACCTAACAACGTATGAATTTAGACTTTTAACAAATCAGCATCACTTTGATCCGTTTGTAGCAATCAAATCATATTAAAATCTGTTTATTTGGGGCCGTGTTTAGCTCATTTGGTAGAGCAGCCGCCCCACGTGCAAAGGCTCAGTCCTTGCTGCGGAAGCCCAGGGTTTCGAATCCGACCTGTGGCTCCTGCATGTCATTCCCCATCTCTTTCTCTCCCCACATTCCTGTCACTCTTCAGCTGTCTCTATCAAATAAAGCTTGAAAGGCCAAAACAAAAAATCTGTTTATTTTGGGTTCAAACTGCCGTAGTGATAAAGTTAGATATTTACTTGCACAAGTACGAGCACAGTATGGAGAAATGCATTCTCAACTGTGATGTCACAACTATACAGTCACCGTCCTCCTGGAAAGTGTCAAATATGAAACACTTAAGTGACAAGGCTGAACAGACAGTTTGGTCCTCCTGTCCTGCTCTGATCCAGCTGAGCTGTATAAACATACCTTACTTCAGACTCTCCAGAGTCAATGAAACACATAAAAAAAGAGGTGTGGGAGAGATGTATATATAAAGAGATGAGCTGCACAGCTGTAAGGCAGGGTTCAACTTCCTGTCCAGGTGGAACCACTTCCTGACCCTGGGGGCCACAGTGCTTACTTTGAGGTACGTTATACTGAAGAAACATGTACAAGTTCAACATGGAAAACTCTGGTGCCACTGTTTGATGCACATTACGTGACATTTAATCAGATGTTTGTCAGGACAAACACTTGTAAAAATGTATTTTATGGGGTACTTAATGAGGACACACAGTGTTGTAAATCCCTAGAAGGTTGTTATCTGTGTTTTGAATAAAACTTAAATGACGTATTTCATTAATTTACTTAATTCTGTTATATTTCAACATTGGTTTAGAAATATTGATGCATTAATCATCTGGTTTCAGAAGGGCCGTTTTGAAGCTCAAAATCTGTGGCACTGGCCACCGCCATGGTGGCAGAGTTGCCTCTACCTTCTAATCTAAACATCATCAAAGACGTGGATCATCATCAGGCCTGAGGCAGGCTGAATAGGTGCTCAAGCCACCCACCTGCCAATGAAACTGGCCATGCTGTTACTACATAACTTTAAGTCTTAATATAATTTAAACAGGGGAGTTAAAATAAAATTCAGACACAGTACAGTTGTCATGAATGGGGAAATTAGCTATAGAGACCAAAACTGTTTTTTAACAGGCTGTAAACATGTTTATTTATGCTGTGAAGTTGGACATTTTAACATGGGGACTGTAGTTTTTGGCACTTCCGCATAGGCTTCACTTCACAGCCACAGTGGTTCCCGCTTTGTATCAACTAAATGTAATGCAGCAAAAAGTACAATATCTTTCTCCAAACTGTAGTGAAGTAGAAGTATAAAGTAGCATGAAAATGGAAATACAAGAAAAACAAAACTGTGCATTGAGTACATGTACTTCCATGCTGAAAAAACATTTAACTTTTGGATAGCAGGGTTGTACACCAGGCCACAGCTAAGTAAGTCTAATCCAACAGTCCTGCAATAAATCCTCCTTCATGAAGGTTAAAGTTATAATGTTCAGTTTGTGGTGAAACAGTTCCAGAGACGTGTTGATTTAACTGCTGGATTATTTGAAAATGTAGTGTGTGCTGTGCTTTGTGCTATTGACCTGTATTGTGATGCATTTATAAGTGTTTACTACACTAATTTATAAAAAAAAAGAATGGGCACACTAAGTTACAGCTAACTGAGCTAACTAACGTAAGCTACAGTTACACAAAACATTTTCTCTTTACTTATGTTCCAGTTTCACCAAAGTTTGACCCCAAACTTTACGTAGCGTGAGAACAGGCATATGGGGCGCAGAGTGGGAATGATTACAAGTCAGTATAGCGTCAACATGATGGCAACTGTGTTATTTTAAGGTGGAAAAGTTACATAAAGTTGTTCTAAACATGTTCATTCAAGCATACAATGTAAAGATTTCAGGACATCTGCAGGGCTCTAGTTTTTAAAGTATTTATCTGGGGAAAGTTCACATGCAAACAAAGTTGAAGTTTCAAGACATTCTTCAAGTGAGACAAATCAAATGTTGTGTTTGTTCTGCTGCTTCAAACACATCGACTGCTGTGACCTTCAACACCGACTGCATCAGTGAGTCTTCATATCTGAACACTCTGAGGACGAATTGTAACACTGAGCAGTCACCACCCTGACTCAGTCCAAGGTCTGCAGACATCACATCACTTTAAACTCTGTGAACGTACCTTGACACACCCGGCCATCACCCTCAAATCCTGGCAGACAGGAGCAGACGTAGGCTGAGCCCCCGGTGTAGCTGCAGAGAGCACGTTCAGGAACATCACAGTCATGACTTCCTCTCTGACAGTGGTCCACCGGACGGTTCTCCTCTATAGGACAAGACAGATGACATGAGACAGATAGAGAAACAGTTATTTAAAGGAGGAATAACTATAAGTTCTTCATCTCAATCAACAGCCATTTTAGGCACTGTTTTCTCTTCCAGGGGGACTGTAGGGATTAGAAAGTTACATCAAATACTTTCATAGACTAAACACGCTATAGACCCCTGTCCATGTACTTCAGTGTACTTTGGGTCTGTTTTGTCTGGTTCGGACCTCTTAGTTTTATCCAAGGCAACTTTTCATCTAAAAAGATGTTGCTGCTAAATTTTTTAACATATTTTTTTTTTAACTTAAGGCCATCGTACCCTGCAGTACTGTCTGAAGACTGAGCGGGGTAGATTCATCCTGCTTCACTAAAAACGTTATGACTCCACTTGAGCGAGCCTCATTTACAGTTGTACAAAACCTTCATTGTTTATGTCTGTTAGCGGCTTTTAGAACATCTGCATGTGCAACAAGGGACTCTTCAAACAAAGTCTCACACACATACACACAAGGAACCACACACTCCGCCCAACCACACAGCTGTCAACACACACACACACACACACACACACACACACACACACACTTTAACATACCAATGCAGGTCTTTCCATCGCTGGCGAACACAAAGCCACTTAAACACTCACAGCGGAAAGTTCCAGGCTGATTACTGCAGAAGGTGTTGGGTCCACAGACCTGAGGAGTCTCCCTGCACTCGTCAGTATCTGCCAATGACACACCACCATGGAGAAGAATGATACATAAATGTGACACTACCCTAAAAACCGGTAAATTATCATGCAGTATAATTTTTCTTTTTTAACCGGTGGCACAGCATCAGCTGTGACACACTTTGCCAAGTTGTTTTTGAACAGTAGCGATGTGTCTGAGGCCCTTACCGTGGCAGTATCGTCCGTCTCCAGTGAAACCATTTGAACATTCACAGGTGAACTGGAGGCCTTCACCTGGTCTGCACATAGCGTTGATGTCACAGCCGTGTCTGCCGGTGAAGCATGGATTCTGCTCTGGAAGGCTGGCTGTAAAAACATAGAAACATATACAGGTTAACAACATGATGTGGAGTCACAGTTTGAACAGAAAGTGACAGATGTTGCTGCCTCATGCTGCTGCTGGCCGCCACCACTGCTCCATTGTTGTACTGAAACTACAGAGTTGAGGAAAACCATGTGCTGTTGTTGTCCAACTTGGTTTGATTTATTAACCCTTCAACAAAGTCAGAGTCAGTCACAGATTCAGCATTTCACTCCTGTAACACATTTAAATTAGAAACAGAATCTAAGTTACATTTGAATAACAAGCCCAATCTTCTGAATTACCATCATCAAATCAATCAAGTTACAATTTGTGAAGAGGGCTAGAGTTAGCATGTCCAGTTGTTGGTAGTGCTTTGGGAGGAGGTACTCCTGAGGCAGATGAGCTTAAGCAATGTGTATTTAATTCGGGCTGCTACAGGTAGCCAGTGGAGCTCCATGAGCATCAGGGTAACGTGACCTTTTGGGTTGACTGAAGACCAGGCATGCCGCCGTGTTCTGGATCATCTGAGATGATTTCACTGTGCAGGCCAGGGGCCCGTCAGGGAGGCAAAAAATCTTTTTTCTAATTACTTTTTTTTTTTTTGCTAAATCAATTAATTGTTACATCTTTTGAATATAAAAAAAAAATAACAGATAATCACAGGTTCTGACCAGCAGTCCAAAACCCAAAGATCATCACACCTGAGAGGCTGGACCCAGAGAATGTTTGACATGTTTCACTTCATAAATGACTTCAAGGGTTTATTGATTATTTAAATGAGAGTAAAATGAGTGTTGCTGTCCTCTTGTTCCCATCATGCAGCTGGTGTATTACAGCTCCATGTCTGAATTTGTCTTCAGACCTTCACCTCCTCACAGGAAACACAACCCAGATGTTCCACTTTCTGCCAACAAACTCCAGCAGAGTTGTGTTTGCTTATGTAACAATGAAGGCCTCTGAGCATCCCATCAACAGCCCCCACCTGCACTTTTACCTTTAACCCCCCTTTTTTTAAGAAAAAAAGATCTTCCTGGTGCCCTTCCCCCGCTCCCCTCCCTGCTGTGGATTGGAGGTTGGTATCTCATTGGCCTCAGCCGCTGACCTTCACCCCCTGCCACAGCCTCTCTGATTGCAGCTGAGGAAATAAGCCGGGCTCATGTTACTGTTTATCTTAGTCTGATGTTCCACTGCAAACACAGCAGAGACACTAAACTGTTGGAGGCGTGTTTCAGTGCATTCCTCTGGGTAATAACACACATCTTTGTACTCTGACGGTCCCCTGACAGACGACCAGGAGACATGAACGTCTCTCCTGCAATGACCTGAACAATCTCCTACATGTCAGCCTGCACCCCGTGCTCATCTGTGAACATGCACTTCTGTCATTTCTCAGGAAAACACTCTAGTATAGTGCTAACACCTGCCGCTGTAGTTGATGACATGCTGCAACACTCAGCATTCTTATTTTACCAATTTTCAATTTAAATTATTTTCAGAAGAAACAGCAAGATTCAGTTTTACTGAATGCATCTAAAATTAGCAGTTTTCTGCTGAGTAGGACGATTTACAATAAAGAAGGTTAACAAAAAGCTTCCACTACTAGAAAGTCTATTAAAAAACCGTCTCGACAATTGTGTGTGGCTTCTTTGCCTTTGCTACTATCTCAGCCACTAGAGAACCAGTCTCCAATGTTCCCCTGACACTTTTGCACATGTCATCATTACTTGCTCTTGTCAGTTGTGCTGATAAAATAATCTGCATCCTTGCTAGCCAGTGAAGCATGAGTTCAACCCCTCATAACTCTGCATGCATCACGCCGTAATGTAAAAAAAGAACGTGTAGTGAAGAAGTAATTTGCTGATCCTGACGATGAGGTTATGACATGAGAGAAGGGACGTATGAGACAAATTTTGAATGATGTGACTACTGATCTGCATTTTCATGATTTTTTGTTTTAGCTTTAGACGTCAGAATTTTATTTTACTTGTTTTTAAAGGCACCCCTGACAATACCAGGCAATTGCTAATGCAAATTATAATGATTATAATGATTAAATCTATGCACTAAAAATATCCCAGTTAAGACTATAAAACCCTTGGATGATACAGCAGTAGATGTTTTCAGAGACCTACTTGATGAGACGGATGAATCACAAAAGCACTGTACTGTGCAGTACTCTTGTTCTTAAAGACTTTTTCGGGGGAATCGCTCTGTTTCTTAGGCATGTACCAGAGTATTTGCAAGTACACCTGTGCTTACTATATATAGTGTTAGCTGGCATTACAAAAGGTACTAACAAATTTGCGTAAGAGCAGTTTTAGATGGTTAAGAAGGTTCGGTGCATCTGGAGTTGACTTTTTTTCTCTGAACAGAAAATAGATAATACATCTTTAAAGGTAATTTTGTGGTTTAGAATCATCTCCTTGTTGATTTTAATTTGGGCTTTTGTTTTGTTCTTGGCCGTCTTTCTTGAAGATAAAGAATTTGTTAAAACTGTTTCAGTATTTTATTTTCAGGTGCTGATAAACTGAACTCACTGTGGACTGAGCCGATCTTATTGCTCATGGCGTAGCGGATCAGATGGTTGTCAGCATCGAACATCACAAAGATCTGGTCCACACTGAGCTGCTGGGTGGATGGCGCTGCACTGGTGGCCTCGTCATGTTTGCAGCTCTGGAAGGTGACTGTCTGACGCCATTGGTAAGTTCTGCTCTCGACATTGCCTTCAGGGGTGGTGACGGTGTAGTCGCGGTTGGAGGAAGAAGTAATCACTTGGAAGAGAAGCAGAAGAATTAAACACTATTACATGCACTGGGACTATGAGTTATCATTATGATTCAACGTGAAATCAAGTTGTTAATTGCCCTTACGATTTCTGTCGTATTGATAGATCTCCTTGTATGGGTTGATCTGGACGGAGGATCCAAGTAGTACAGCTGGCAGACGTCCTTCCAGCTCAGTGCTCACCACCAGGTGGTCGTGTTCGTCAATTCCTTTAAACTGCTGCCTGATGTTTAGACGCTCATTACCGGGCTGGAAGATCACCTCAGCCTGCCGGGAAAACACACCACCTGCATGGATGTGTGAGAAAACATGTGAGTGTCTGCAAGATTTAACAACAAGGTCCCGAGCCAGATTCCAGTCAGGGTGCGTGAGAAAACCTTTTAGCCAAACAACACATTTGTGTTGAGCCAGCCAGCAATGGCAATTGTTAAAAAACATCCATCTAGCAGCAGGCTGCAATTAACACCAACATGTCCCCTCACCAATGAGACTGAAGCCATTCTGATAGCCAGGCTGCTCCAGAGCAAAGGCCCAGCCGATGATTCCTCCCAGGGAGGACAATGGCTGCAGGGATGGGCCCAGGCTGTCGGGGATGTTGCTGATGGCTACATAGGCCCGTCCGTCATTGGCTACCACGTACGAGTGCAAGTCGTGGTTACCGAGTTCCACAGGTGAAGGGGAGTTCCCAACGAACACTCGACCATTCACCTTTCCGTTCATTCTCTGTGGTTTTCCTGGAAAACAATGATTATTTGATTAGTAGTGGAGAAATTCCATAGTTTAACTTACGAAAAAGGCATCAGGGTAAAGGACTGCTGTGATAACAATAATCCTGTAGTATGGTAGCGATGACAACCTGCATGCTAAGAAGAAACTGATGAATTAAACTGAAACTTCTGATTTATGAAGTCAAGGTCCTGTTGTCTTCCTGGTTTAGCTTCTGTTCAACTGGTGTCTTGCATCATTGTTGTTAAGTGCTAGAAAAACATCACTATGCCTCTGGTCAAATATTAGCAATTCTATTTTATTTACATCAAGTTTACAAAAGTGGTATCGCATGATTACTATCCATGGGAATTGAGTGAGATCAGTCTTTAGTACAACCAGGCAGAACTGTAATTTTACAAAGTGCCTGACAGATACAACCTGAACAGTTAAACAACAAAAATGCCCCTCACCTTCGGCAACACAGTCCTTCCCGTTTCCATAGAAACCAGGCCTACAATGGCAGCAGTACCCGTTGCTGTAATCCCGGCAGTCAGCGAAAGCAGAGCATTTGTGCCTATTGTGGGCACATGTCTCCGTATTGTACGCAAATACTGTGAAAACAACCAAAGAATGGGCCAATTAGTTTGATTTCAGTAAAAATAAAACTTTGACAAGACTACCCAAAAGGAATTCACTAGTTTACATTTTGTTCTGAAAATTCAAGCACAAAGTTTTTGAGCTTTTGTGATATACCATCCACATTGAGGTCTTCGTCTTCATCTACCACAACAACTTGTGGTTGGTGGGGCCGGGAATGGGGTGGCACTGGTTGGACTGGTTCAGGGTTGGTGTACTGTGGTTGTACTGGATCAGGGTCAGGGTACCTCGGCTCAAGTGGAATGTATCTTGGCTCGGTGGTTTCAGGGGTAGTATATCTTGGTTGCAGAGGCTCAGAGTCGGGGTACGGGGTCATTGTTTGGTCAGGGTATCTCGGCTCAGATGTGTACCTTGGTTGAGCACTCTCAGTGTACGTTGGTGTGACAATCTCATATTCCGGATATTCTGGCTCAAATTGTCCCAGTTCTTCTTCATCCGGTTCTTGAGTTTCTGGTTCAGCATACGTTGGTGTGATGGTCTCGGCTTCTGGGTAACTTGGTTGGTACTCAGCAGGAGTCTCAGTTGGGAACAGAGGTGCATAGGTTGGGAAGTCCACCTCCTGTTGCTCATCGGGTTGCCTTGGCAACATGGTCACAGGAGGTTCAGTGGCAGCCTCCTTGTCATGTAGGTCAGAGACCATTCCTGGTGTAATCGCAGGAAAAAATGGTGAAGCGCCAATCTCGTACACCCAAACTCCACTCCGTCCTGAGTTTGTCTTTCTAGTTGAATATAAGAAGGAAAAAAAAAAACAATAAATGGACCATTCAGCTATTTCATCAAAAGTTCATCGTCAACTCTGTCACCCTTTTCACATATATATTCTTTACAGTGGAAAAAAATATGCTTGCTTTATAGTCAAGAGGTTACTGTGTAGTTATGGAGAAAATGTAATTAACCATCAGGGCTATCAGGGCGACTTCTGTATTTTATACCTTAATTTTTATCAGGCGCCACAGGAATGTAGTATAGCGGCCCAACCACACAATTTATTGCATTAAAGAACACGTGCAGTGATTGGCCATAAGAAAAAAACATACAATGCAACAGTCATGTTTTTCAAGATCTGGGTACAAAAAGGATACAGGTATTGTTTAATTATAGACGTTTTGATTCTACATGGTGCTGGGTTACTTTCATCAATACCTTAAAAAGGTATCAAGTACCTTTACCCTGCCCAATGCAGAGTTGGACAAATAAACAATGAAAAAACTGAGCATACAAACTTTATGTTCTATCACAAGTCAGCACACTGAACATAGATGTATCAAATCATCTTTTTGTGCATCTTATATTTTCAAGTACAAAACAAACATCGCCAGTTGTAAAACAATAATATCAGATTCGTACTCAGTAAGTTCCCTGACGGAGGTCTCTTCATCTGTGGTGGTGCGGAAGTGTGTCCCCTGTTTGCTGCTCCAAAACCAGCCTTCTACAATGCCTTCATTGAAGCCACCCTCTAGGAGCTTAGTCTCTCCCCCTACAGACGTGGAGAAAAACTGTAGGCCGTCTCTGGGGTACAAGAGGATTGCACACGAGGACGAGTCCATGGAGGCTACAACGAGCTGGAAAGTGTTTCTCTGAAAGTACAAAAGAGAGCATGACTTAGTTTTTGTTCAGAGATTTTCTATGCTGACTGGTAGTGATTGGGAGTTATACTGTTGGATCCAGTCAGACCAGCATTTATAACTGAAAAAATTCAGACCAAAATCAATTAATTTTTCACTGTAATGAGTGGATTTGCTCGCAGAGGTGAAATTAATTTGTGCTGTGATGTACAAATTAAGCCTTTCGAAATACACGTTACATTAGCTGCCAATGTCCAGTAAATACCTCTAAACTATAGGCTGGCTGCTTGTTCAAGCTGAATATTTCTACACATGTAATATTGAAAAGGATGAAACGTGTGCTTGTGGAGAATTTGAAATTGGTTAAAAGCTTCAACTAAGCTGTGCTTAGTAACTAAAGTAATGTAAATAATTTGTATAATTATTTTTTTTTTGAATGAGAAATAATACCTAATTGATTACATGTTGGAATTCATTTTATTCATCGTATTTCATGAGGTTCCAGAGCCTGAACAATGCATGATTACACAGATTAAAGAAAACCAGCTGTGCTTTGGTTCTAGAAGACCAGAACAACACACCATACTATATATAATATATGAACCAAAATCTGGCAAGCAGCAGAACATGGCTGCACATGTTTGAGAGGATCATTGACCAGCTGGAGAAATCACTGACATGAAGAGTCCAGGTCAGAGCGTGAAGGAAAGAGCTATAAACTACAGGGAAGGGACATGACCACCTGTAGGATACATAAATTATAATGAAAAGTGAGGTGCACTGAGGCAGAACAGTAATGGATGAGGCGAGGCATTCCCTCTGCAGAGTCCATTATACTGTACTTGGTATTTGCATTGTAAATTGTACATGTACTTGTAATTATCTTTTGCATGTTTGTGTATTCAAACTGATGTAGGCGTAATGAGCCTCTAACATTAAGATCAAAAGGCATGAAGAGAAATCATCACATACTGTAACCATGAAAATACTGATGCTCATCTCTGAGATATGAAACAAACCATCGACCCAACATGGTCCTCACCTTGGTGTCTAGTCTGTCTCCTCGTCCAGAGGTCCCCCGAGCAGCCATGTTCTCCCAGGTGACGATGAAGGTGTTTTTGGGCTCCACTCCATCGTCTCTGGGGAAAGCTTGTCTGATGTGCTTGGCGGCTCTACTCAGCACGTCCGGGCTGCTGTCCTGCCTGAAGTAGACCTTCCCCTGTCCATCACTGTTGTCCAGGTCTCCCATCAGGGCTACAATCATTTTGAAACTAGTGGGCATCTTCCCCAGGTACTGCTCCTCAGTTGGAGGGTCGGCGACAGCCACAAATCCATTAGTGTTAATCTGGAACAGAAGGCAGATGTTTTATTGGTCAATGATAGATCTGCTACATGTTTGCTTGTATGGAAGTGATTTTTAATTAAGAACTCATATAAACTTGCTTTACTTTTATTATGAGGTAGGATCTTATCATTCTGACTTTGTATATAATAATTATGACAATAATTGTTGGTTATTGTTAGAAGGATTTCCGTATGCTTCGGCTCGTCTTCCTGGGGTTATTATTAATTATAAATTTGTGTCTCATGACGAAGAGAAACTTTATCATGGTTATGAGATTACTTTCAGTAATTATGAGAAAAACACACTCTAAACATGTTTTGTCTTCCACAGTTTGGATTATGGTCTTGCTGGAAATAAGAAGTGTCCATGACCATGAAGAAAAGACAAAACAAAGAGGAAGAAGATAATCTAGATATGATTTTTTTTGAAAATGTGGCTGTTTGAGTGAGTACAGACAGGAGGACTGCTGTCCTGTTTCAGAGAGACCTCCAGTTAAAGCTCTAGTGAAGGTTCGGATCCTGGACCCTCCTACAGCCTGACGTCCCTCTGCAGCTCTGCTCGCTTTGTTGGCCCACAGGAATTCCTCACAATAACTTCCCATTCACTCAGAAGAAAAGGATCTTTTTAAACTCATTAACTCAAATCCGCCTCACACTGAATGGTAGCAAATGCCTCAGTTACTGTTTGAGAACAGGAACGCCATGAACTCTGTCTCAATGACAGCTGATTGTTTCTCAAAAATGTCTGCAACCATAAATCAGTTCAGTTCTCATGAAAAATAAATCATGTATGCAACCACAAGCACCAAGACTGGAGTTAGAGAACTGTGGAAAGGTGCTGCTATTTAAATTATCTAACAAGAATTAAAACAAGATTAAGAAAATAAAGGCTACAAAATGTTAAAGGTTGATCGAACAACTCTCAAGAACTGTTACAGTGACGTTTTGTGAGTGTAACAAAAGTAAACAGATTTAGTTTTCAGTTATATAATAACAGACAAATTGTCACATTTGAGAAGGAGCAATTGTAAAGAATTTTGCATGAAAGATCATCAGGTTAGTTTGCTGAGCTGGAGTACAAGCTAGCACAGTGGATAATCTCTACAGTCTGTACAGTGCAAAAAGGTAGTCTAGTCCTAACCCCACCCGCATTTTAGATGTTCATTCTTACACACAATTTTGTGTGCAACCACTCAAGTACTCCAATATTGAAATGACTTTAAATGCCAACCTATGCTGTTCAGGCTTAATGAAGTAAAGCCCTCTGGCCTGTTGGAGAACACAAAGGAGTTGATAATAATGTGACTGTAATCTCATTAATGTGAAAGGATGACTGTAGTGCAGAAACAGAGACTTCTTGTTCACATTCAGCCGACACCCACAACCTCTGCTTCAGTTTGTCTCTACAAAGGACACACAACAACACAAAGACAGTGAGATACTGTGGTGGAAAGTTGTTATCTAATCTCCTCCCTCGATAGGTCAGAACTCTTGATCTATCAAGGATAAGGGTTCCTACTAATACCTGGTATCTAAATGCACATCAACAGGCTGCTCAGAACCAGACTCGGCTTCCTGTACAGTAACAAACACTGCAAAGCACACCTGACGAGCTGACGATTCTCCCAATCAGGGATTAAAGTGACCTAATCTACAGGTTTACCAAAAATGTTCTCAATAAACTGGACATACTGCGATTAACTTTGTCACCAGCCCCTCAAAGCTGGGTTAGGGGCATATGACTGAATACAGTAACCAAGACCTTTATCATTTCAGCTGATAAGTACTCTCTGGTCCCCTCCACAAAAGGAGTACTGGTTGATATCCCTAACTATAAACCCTAATGGGGGACCACAGTACTTTTTTTTTGCCCCAGCATGAGGCCCTAGTGGATTCAATAATCAACACCTAGCCTGGGTTAGTCCAGCCATGGTTGATCATGTCATATTTTAACATTTAAGTTAACAAATAGAGCAATTAGTTCAAATGCGACAACAAAAGGCTCTGTTTGTGAAAATGACATTGTTAATGGGTTTAAAATGGCTGCTCAGTCATGATACTTGTAGTGAGTCAGTCAGTCTCTTGTATCAAATTTGTCTACAGTTAGACACCATCAGCAGGTAGAAGCATCTGTTTGACAGATGCTCATTAATATCCCATCAGTCAGTGCTGACCAAGGATCAGTCAGTGTACTCACATTGTACACTAACATGCTGTTGTGTATTATTCACAAAAGGGTTATAGGGCCGTGTTTCCCAGAACCTCACATAATCAGATGGTTAATATGTACCTGTGATCAGGAGGCCTCTCGCTCAACTGAAGACCTGAAGACCGTACAGATCATGAAATGACTAAATGTCACAAGAACCATCTGAAATCAGCTCATATCTGTTATAAAGCTTCACAACCTTTGTCCATTTATGCTGCAATTTTATACAAAAAGAAAAAAACTTATTTTACCACAGTTGTCTATCTTAACTGAGTAGAGATACTCATTTCTCCTGCGTACAGTTGACACTTCTGTCCTAAATTCAGTCAGATGAGAATCGTATATATTCCATAACTAATCCATAAGATCACAGACATAATAACTGAAGATGTGACTTTAGTCTTATAGCTGTTAGAGTTTTAAGTTAATCATCTTACTTTAGTCTTATAGCTGTTAGAGTTTTAAGTTAATCATCTTAAATCTGTTGGCCATTTATTTACTGGATGTTCTGTATGCATTTCAAAAATGTGCATTGGTCTGTCACTGAGTTGTTTCAGAGGTAGGCCACTGCGTAATCGTTATCATTTACACATGAGGTCAGCTGTGGCTGCGATGAGTGGAAGACATAACTACTGATGTTTGTCTTAGGCCTTCAACATATCAGCAGCTCCAGACATAAACTGTATATCTTACAGTCCTCCATCTTATCTCACCATGTACATTCAACCAAGAGGAGAGAAAACAGCTGTTCTGTACAGTGACATCCCATCATACAACTAAAACCTCCTCCAACTGTGGCCTTTAAGAGGTGAGAACATCATGAGATATGTTGCATATAGTCTTAATTATCTAACCAGATCATATTTGGGACAAAGAGCCAGTCACCTCATTTTAAGATGCTGTCAGGTCTCACATTAGTTCACCCAAACTGTCCAGGTATCTAAGACAGTTTAAATACAAAACTATCTGAAAACTAGTGTTATCTAGCCATGCACACTATTTTTAAAATATTATTATTGACACTACTATACTATGGCTGCTCCACTGCATCAAATAAAACATTTAAGAGGTCTTCAACCCTGTCAGCTGCATGGTGCTACTGGACATACTGTATATGATGTGCTACTTCCCACATTCACACTAGATATAAAGAGTACTGCAGATTAGTCTAATAGAGAAGTCCAACATATATCAGCATGGGCTGAATCTTTTTATACACGTTTAGTTGTGATCTGGACTTTTTAGCGCCTGAAGGATGAACTTGCCATAGATCTGATTCTCCACAGTCACAGGAGCTGAGGCTCATGGGTATTGCAGTATTTAGAGCCGTCCTGCAAGTTTAAATTCAAAGCGAAGGTTCGAACATAAACCTGAAGGACAATCCTGACAGACGGAGATTAACCCGAAACAGGAGGAAATCTGTCTGCCTGTGCAGAGGAGATGCAGGTACACCCTATATCATACAATCAATCACCACCAAAGAGTTCAAAGATCACAGTCTGGGTGCTCTGAAAGACTTTGAGATGAGGGACGACATGAAATAAGAGCCGAAGAGGAAAGCTGTTCTGCACGACTGCTTCTGTAAAGCCTGAAGGGTTTCAGCAGACACATCTTCAGGGGAGCTTTTGACCATAGAGACTTCCTCTAGAGAAACACATGAATGATAGAAGCATGTGGGTGAGAGGACAGCGACTCTGCAGTCTCAGCAGGTATTCAACTTCAGAGAAGATGCCTGCAGAGTTGAAGACACTCAAGCTTCATCACCAACAGGAAATCTTTTGTCTGAGCGACACAGACTAACAACACTCTCAAACCTTTCAGAACAGGCTCAGGTAGGAACTTTGTCTCTGAACTGAAAACTATTTTAGCAGTGTGGAAACTTCTCAGTGCTAGGATTCATCGAGACGCGGACATAGAAAATTCTGCATTGATGCAGTGACAGAACTCAAGTGGCTCCTACAACTGCTATCTCGCATAAGCGATTGTGTATGCAAGCATTTTAAAGTTGTATATTTTAATTCAAGAACATTCCTAACCTTCAAATGATTACAACAGTCACACCCTGACATCAGTAAGACCAAGTTTAACCCAACAAAGGTTACTGTGACAAAACTTCTAATCAAATACTCTCATTTTGTCTCATTCACAGTGGAAATGTGGCCACATAAAGTACTCAGAGACGTCAGTATACATGCTAAATCTGGATGATCTTTGAGTGTGCTGTTTATGGAAAAAATTTCATACAGGACCAATAAAGACAATGTATTTTTTATGAAACTGTCAGCCCAATGTAAACCTAATGATGTAATTTGTATTAATTGAATTAAATAATTAATTGAAGTTGAAGATGAAGTTTGTAGGTCTTAATAACATGAAAACATCTGTCTCTTTCTGATGTGGCCACAATAAGTTGTCGTTCAATGCAGATTACGGTGTACTTGTGTTTGTCATAATTTGCAACATGTTGGACACAGCAAACATACTGATGACTGTCTTCAGCAGAAACATGAGCACTGGTTGTTCTGCTCAAATGAAAGCAACCCACATTCATGTTCATTGTGAAACAGGAAGCAGTTATGGCATGACACTGTAAAAAGCTTCTGACTTTATTCTGCATAGTTCTATTTAAATAATGTAAAGGTTATGGCTTCATATTATATATTTTACTGTCAAAACTTAATGATGTAATTTGTATTAAAATTATTGGTTTAAAAAGTGAAAACAGTGTTTACATGTTTGACGTCTCTGCTGCATATTTGTGATACGTTCAGCAGTAAGGGACCGGTTGTTAGCACATGTAATAATACATGTACTGTTTGAGGACCTGCAGCAGTGAGATCCTCAGTGGAAACTGACATCACACATGTCCGACCCCTGAGATCATCATTATCAGTGTGAGAACAGCGGAGGGAGGAAACACACTGAGCGCTGCCATCTGGTTCTAGAGGACAGATGTATTGCATCTATACAATCCAGATGTGTCGACTCAACGAGTACGCTCCGCTTCCTGTCGAGGACTCAGCCTATGACTGGAGCAGCAGCAGCAGCTGGAGCTGAGCCAGATTTTATTTTACAATCCACATCTACAGTATTTTCAAACCTGATGTCACTTTGAATTTAAAAGAAAGCTTTAAGAGCTTCACTGCAGCAGTGATAATTACTGGGGAACCACAGACCAACAGGATGTTACCCGTTTTGGGGGGGTCAGTGGGGTAGTTAGAGACACATAAAAGTGGGGGGTGGGTAATTTATGGAGTGCAGACTCCCAGTGACCAATTAGAGCTTCACACTGTGGGAAAATACAGCAGAGAAGGCTAGACAAATGACAGCTGTAAGTCTGACATTTTATTCTGAAAGTCTTCATCATTACAAAGTCTCCATTCAAATTAACAGAACTTCAAATTCTGGTAAAGATCCTAAAAAAATTAGTGACTGAAATGTACAAAACTTCTGAAGGTAGTTGATAAGTTGTTAATCTAATTGGATCACAACTAAAGAATGACTTGATGTTTTGTAATCGTTTAGGAATTTTTCTCATAAATCCTGTGTGAGCTGAGATCGTTTATTTGTTGGTGGTTTTCAAACCCACCAACAAATCCCAAATGTGTATAAAATGACGCATCTAGAATATTCCCATCAGGCCACCAGTTGTAGGTCCTGCTATTGCCCTGATGTCTGATGTAAGCACCACCCATGTCCCATTTAAGATCCACCCATTCTGAGTACAGATATGGGCACAGTTAATTTATTAGTTTAATAGATACTACTGAAGTCTATTGCTGCCAAGCCAGAGTTATCTTATTATAAAATCAAACTGTTAGAATTATATAACAAGATAACTAATATTGTTATAACGTGATGTTATGAAAATTGAAGTTGAAGATGAAGATGAAGTTTGTAGGTCTTAATAACATAAAAAACATCTGTCTCTTTCTGATGTGGCCACAATAAGCTGTCGTACAATGCAGATTACGGTGTACTTGTGTTTGTTACACCCCACAATATGCAACATGTTGGACACAGCAAACATACTGATGACTGTCTTCAGCAGAAACATGGGCACTGGTTGTTCTGCTTAAATGAAAGCAACCCACATTCATGTTCATTGCAAAACAGGAAATAGTTATAGCATGACACTGTAAAAAGCTTCTGACTTTAATCTGCATAGTTCTATTTAAATAAATTTATAGGTTATGGCTTCATATTTTATCTTTTACTGTCAATAAATCCTGTGTGCAAATTCAAACCACCAATGCGTGAGTTCGTTTCTGTCTGACTTAATGTTAGTGGCTCTTAGGTCAAAGCTCATTTGTTCCTAAATATATAGTTTATTGTTTACTAATGAGTATTTTCAGTATTTACACAAACAGCTGCTCACAGTGGTTTTTATTCAAACAAACAGTAAGAAATGTGTTTGGGACTATTTGAATGTACAACATACTTGTTGTTTAGGGTTCAAAATGTAAAGCATTTTAGGCTGTATCAGAGTATTGCTGATACTGGTATCGATAAGAAACAACACCACTAGAAAAGTTGTCACGGAATCACAGATTTCAAAATAAAAGGGTTTATCCTCTCTGAAGTCTAATTGTGCACATATTATTTTATGACAATTTGCCCATTAGCATTGACTTTTTTTGTGTACAAGTGAGAAACATTGGCCAGAAGGTGTTATGGAAGCTGATGCTCCGTTTTTGTTGATTAGGGCTTAGTATGGAGTAGCAGGGCCACCAAACAACTGTCTGTAACAATTTCAACCAATTAACTGAAAGACAAACAAACAATATCGCAGCTTGTGGGGTAAAACCAATAGGACACCAAGCATCTATATACTTCCTGCCCTGTATGTGAACACAACCTGAGGGGGGACAATGTTTAACTGATTTATCCACCAACAACAAACTTAATTGAATGTCTGCTCAGAATTAAACAAGTTTGAGGTGACCGGAGAGAGACCTTCATGATGTACTTTAAACTTCCTGTGGAGACACTGACTGATCTGTGTGGTCTGAAGCTTGTTTTAACAGGCGGATGAAAAACAAATGGTGAAGTGACCGAAACAGAGAAGAAAAAACACTCTCTGTGTGGATCTATCAGAGTGTTGACGAGGTTCAGCAGCTTGTGCAAATTCTGAAAACAATTTAGTCAGAAAGTAGTAAAGTGATAATGATCCGTTACAGATGTTTTTACATCTAATGAGGCATCCTTAGTACAGCTGCATATGTGTCTCCTGATGAAGTCCAATATTCCCTCTCTTCTAGCTCTGATTTTTGTACATACCAACTCAAATCAAAATCAAATTAAATCAAATTTATTTGTATAGTCCAAAGTCACAAAGTACATTTGCCTCAGAGGGCTTTACAATCTGTACAGGGAGTACTACTCCTTCTCAGCGCTATGACAAGGCTGAGAGTGAACCAAAACAGTAAGCAGCTTTAGGGTCTGAATTCCTTCTAATAGCCAGTAGGGGGCGTCACTACTGGTTCAAAGGTTTTTCCATTCATTTGAGTGGGGGTCGTCTGCTTTGGCTCTGGGGGTGTAGCCCAACATCTCATTGCGGCCACCAATCAGACGAGGAGATCAGACAAACCCTCCACATTCAGCCTGAAATATCTCTGAAACTGAGGCTATCCAGATGGATTCATGGACTGAACGCTGATGTTGTACCTGTTGTGTTTTGGCTTTGTTTATTTTATGTACTTCCAAATCTGTGACTGGCTCACAATTTGCGCTGCAAAACAGAGACACGAAAAACTGGTTTGTGTCCGATGGTTTGAGAGAGAGATAGAGAGAGAAATGCTCTCTCTCTGTCTCTGTCGAGTGACTTAGACAGTGAATGAGAGTGAGGGAGCACGGGCATCAAGAAAGACAGATAAAAAGTTAAAGTTAAAGTTCCTCGTTGTTTCACAGCAGTTACATTCAGCACAAACAGACACACAGCCAGCAGCCCCCTCTCAGATTCTGGTACTGCATTGTCTCCTCAAATGTTTTCAGAGACATATTTTATTATACTGTTTAGCTGTAATCAAGAATGCTTGTAACCAGGCAAAACGTCATTTTTTCCTGCTTGAAAACAGTCAAAACAAGTGCAGACAATCTCGCAAGATGGCAACGTCCATAATACCAGACCCGAGGCTTCAAAACAGTTGTCCACAAACCAATGGGGGATGTCACGGTGGGTTTACACTTGGTATGAACAGACGGCAAACTTCAAACTTGCCAAGAATTGGTACATGGTCTGAGAATGGGACACAGCTTTAGTCTTTGGAGGGGCAGCAACATCCCCCAGGTGCTTCTATATTGCTAGACATAAAACTAGAAGAAGAGTAAGTTTCTATCTTCTGTTGAGCCAAGAGGATTTTATCTCCCATGATTCAAGTGTGCTCATATCATGGCCAGATTATCCTATAAGGGGCCGCTGGGCAAATCTTTGTTGCTGAGCCCCTATTGTCTGCCCACATCACCCCCCCTCCCAAACTCTATACGAGCCCTGTCACCTCCAGATGCACGGAGACCCAAAAAGCAGCCACTACTCCAGAGCTGCAATGTAACTACAAGTCCATAAGATTTAAGTGTGTCAATCAATTTGTAGATTATTTCATTAACTTAGGAATGTGTTTCTAAATTAATGAAGAGAACAGGGACCCTTCTACAAACAGAACCAAACCATTAGGTACTAGTACAAGACCCGCCTTAGTACATGTTGTTCTGTAGTAATACAAAATCACATTAAATCAAAACAGCTGACAATGAACCTGGAGCTGTTGGGGGCCTTCAGAGTCTGGGGCCCCAAGGCAGCCGCCCACATGTCTATTTGGTGAATCAAATTTGTTCCAAGATAAGTTTACACTTCATTATTTTATTTTTTTTTACGCATCAAAACAAAAACATCTTGAACTGAATTAAAAAAAGATTAAAAAATGACAAAAGGAAACAGCAGCAGCTGATGTGTTTCACACCAAGTGTAGATGCTCCGATCTGGATTAGCTGTCACATGACTTGAGGAATGCATTCACAGTGTGTGTGCGTGTGTGTGTGTGTGTGTGTCGGCTTGATGAAAGGCTTATCTCTGTTGGCTTTTAATTGACTCACATTCCAGCCGCTGTTCACATATTGAGAGAGAATCCAGCACCTCCAGCAGCAGCTCCACCTGTCTGCTCAAGTGCATTTACTCAAGTACTGTATTTAAATACAAATACGAGGTACTTGTACTTTACTTGGATCTTTCTACGTCTAATTCCACTACATGTCAAAGGGGAAATATTGTACTTTTTAATTTACTACATTTATCTTACAGCTTTGGTTGCTTTAAATAAAGATATTTAGAAATAAACATATGAAGAGTTTATAAAACATGATGTTGTTCATAAGCTGATTGCTGAAGTCATTTAAAAAAAAATTAATGCAAAAACAACAACGATGCTTCCAGATTTGCTGCTTTTCCTTTGAATGATTTGAATAATTTGAACGTATTTGTAATAATGTTGAGGTTTGGACTGTTTGCTGGACAAAATGAACAAACCAAACAATCATTAATTAATAGAGAAAATAACCAGCAGATTAATCCATCATGAAAATAATCATTAGTTGCAGTCTAATACAAAATCATTCAAAATGAGCTCCACCTATAACCAACAACCAACTACAACAGTAAAATCCTTTACTGCTTGCTTTAACTACGTTTACTGCTCATACTTACATGCTTTTTTTTTTTACAGTGAGGTATCAGTACTTTTACATAAGTAAATGATCTGCATATTTTCTCCACCACTGCTGTTTAAACACCAACACTTCAACGTGTCACCGCAAGGCCACAAATCAAACAGTCAGAGTCAGATACCGGCAGGACTGATGTGTATCTAAAACCAAAGCCGCAGCTCAAATTGCAGTGAAGACACACAGACAGAAAGACTCTTATTTTGCAAACAGTTAGAAAATGTGTGGAGGTGATAGACGACCTTATCAGGCGTCAACAAACAAACAAACAAACAAACAGAGAGAGCAGACAAAGTAACGAGATGATTCACTTATCAAACACACCAATCATGCATGTGCTTAAAATTAGCATTTGAAATAGGTGAATTACTGTTAAGTTAAGTTAAAGTGGCGGCCAAAAAATATAACAACTGAAAGACTGCAGTTTAAATGTTGACGTGTAAGTTTGAGCGTCAGCAGCATCAAATGAAACTGAAGTTGAAGTTCAAGCCCTGAAAGAATTTCTAATAAATGAGAGTAAAGAGATCCACTCCAAGTGTATAAATCAAAATATTATATCAGTTGAAGTGTAGGTGTAAGTAGAAGCTCTATAACCAAGTTATTCAAATGTCAAAATGTGAAAGAGGTTTAAGTGTCACTGAAAGCAGATGATGAACCTTATCATGTGTCGACTAACAGACAGAGAGAAGACAAAGTGACTAAAAGTGAAGATTGGATCAAGAGAGAATTTAACAAATTAATCAAGCCTGGATCAATCATCAGTAATAAAATGGGTTTTAATAATCATAAAAAATTAAATAATCAAAAAATACTCTTTTAACAAACTCTCATGGCAAACTCGCCTCAGATAAACACTGATTTAACTGAGCAGCAGTGTGGCACTTAAGTGATTATGAACTATGATATGAGATGTTTAGGAATATTTTTTGTGGCTTAGACTGAAAGAATCTTGTGCAGCTTCACAGAAATCAACATATTGTAAATCTTGAATTTCAGTCATTTTAACTTTGAAATGCTGATTTAATTCTAGCTGAAACGCAAATTGTGATTTAAGCTTTAACTGGAGTTAACTGGTTGGATTTTTGCTAAATTTTCAGTTCCTCTGTAACACTGATTCAACTTTGATGAATGAACTTCTTGGTGAAATCTCGATAAAAACAAAACCAGCTGATGTTAAACTCACATAAACTTTGTCGAAGCTTTCGCTGAAGAAGTACAGAGTTCCGACCAGAGGCAGCTCCGCGGTGGAGTCCGAGCCGGGCAGCAGCTGCTGGTCTCCGGCTTCTTCTCCGTACTCAAACAGCTCCTCCAGCTCCAGAGCCCGGCTCAAAACACTCAGGCTCAGCACGCACGACCAGAGCCAGAACCAGCTCCAGGACCCGGGACTCATCTTCTCTCTAAAGGTTCTCCAGACACAGTCAAGACCAGCGGTGTTCCCCAGTGAACAAAGCCGAGGAGGAAGCAAGGGCAGCGGGCGACGCGATCAGCCGATTCGGCGGCGCACAGGAGCGGACTGAAGGAGACGCGGGAGGGCGCGATGAATGGATGGATGGAGGAGCATGGAGGTGACAAGCTGGGGGGTAGTTCACTGACAACGACGGGACTTCCGGTCAACTTTTTTTTTCAAAATAAAGGTGTCTATAATAGAAGAAAAGTTAGTTTAAGTAGTAGCTACGAGTGATTTAGTAGTTTTAGAAAAGCTCTACAAAGTGGGCTTTATTTTCCAAATGAGTTCATAGACGTGCAGAAAGCTTTTATTTTGGTACAAAAAACCGACCGGAAGACAAACATTTTAAATTAATTAGTTTTTTTAATGTACTCCGAACCTGATTTATTTAGGTGTAATTTTATGTGACACATTTTAAGGTTAATGTGTTACATTAACAAACGTATTTTTACACTTCATACTGTGAACAGCTGCTCATTATTTGTCAATATTTTGCACAGTACATCCTCTTTGTCATGCAGCTCGTTACATTGGAAAACAAATCCATGTTGTATTCAACAAATGTACAACACTTTTGTTTTTTCCCTCATGTTTCATTAGTTGAATTAAGGAACTTCTTCTTCTCCACAAAAACAAAATGTGTTCACACATTTCAAACACATCAATGTGCTCGTATTAAAATCCATGTTAGTCTTTAGGACTTCTTTCCGTCGTTGGGGTATCAGGGTTATGACTGTGCACCATATGTGTAATATCCACAGTCCAAAACCTAATTAAAACAACACTGTGTAACTTTTCTACCGCAAAATAACAGATCATATTGATATTGATGTCTCATTGGCATTAGCTTGGTGAAACTAGTAAGTTATATTATTTGGCTGTCTTGTGTTGTTAAACTTGACTAATGTTTGACTGTCAGTCAAGAAAGTTGTCGACACGCTTAAGTTTTTGATCGTAAGTAATTCAATCATAATGTTTATTGTAAACTAATTTCTCATTCTGTTTTATTTGCTAGTTATTACAAGTTCATTTAACACTTAACGTCTGAAAACATCACAGCTGCATGTGTTATGATGCATCTTAAAACAGGAACTTAGTCCATATAAAACAATAAGATACAAATAATAATAACAATTAAAAAAAGCAATATAGATATTAAGAAATCATCATGATGTCTTTGGTTTAGTCGGAGCTCAACAGTTTGATTCAGGACTGTGTCGCCATCTAGTGGACACACAGTCTAACCACATCCATTCCTCACCTCCGTCCTTCTTTCTTTCCTTCAATTTTCCTCCCACATCTCTCCATTTTGTACAGAAGCATAAGAAACTTTTCTTGTTATCACAATATATCTTGTTCTAACGCATTACTTTAATTAGATAAATAGTAAACTGTTAAACGTGATAAGTTTGTCTGCCATAATAATCTGAAAATATCGTGTTATAATAATAAACTTTTCATGTTATGTCATAGTGATTCGTTTGTAATTTTCTGGCAGCAAAATGCTGCTGTACTTTTCAGATTAATAATGCAAAATAAAATCAACAAATAAATAATAATGTAGGTTAACGAGCTACCCAGCAATATACAGCACGTAAATTAGGTCCACCATTTTTAGCTGCAACATTAAAGTGGTGTACAGATAAGTGCGTCAATAATTATGATCCAATAATATAATATTAGCCGCACCTGCGACATCTTCCTGCCTATTACTGCCTCAGCGGAAAATATATAAACACATATGTTCAAATCCAACATACCTCACCTGCAAATGTCACTGGAAATTAAAGTTTATTTATTTTACCGACATGCAGGGGGTCAGGCTTCCTGTCCTTGGGTCACAACCACCCTAGGCTAACATGACATTTCCTTCTGTGCGTTTCTAAACTCACATTTCCACCCAACTGTTTTGTGTGTTTGTTTGTTTTTTTAAATTTAAGAATAAAATCCTGAGTGGAAACATCATCAATTCAAAATATACCAAAGATTTTACCTTTGGCTGATGTGGAGAGACTGACAAATGGAGAAAGAGAAAGAAAGGCTGATGGAAACATATGGTTTTCTGAGATTTGCAATTCATTACATTACAGTATTATTTACATTTTACACAGTGTCCCAACTTTTTGGGAATTGAGGTTGTAGATGCAACTGTGTCCATGTGGTTTATTCTGGGTTTAACCTCTGGAATTGTGCTCTGGATCAAGGATGGTGTAAACTGTACTGACCTGGCTGTGTGAAAGTGACACATCAGGAGTTTCTGTCAGTCTGTTAAGCCAATCAAAGATCATACACACCACTTATCAATAGAAACACCTGCTGTAACACACAAAATCACTTTCACATGATATTACATTTATGTTTCAGCTCAAAGTGAGAACTGGTCCCAGATTGGACACTGGTAGGAAAACTGTCTGAGGCACAAACATCTGAATGTGTGACCGAGACAGACGAGGACTCTTCTCTGGAACTAAAGACCACAAAATGAGATGTGTTTGAGTGACACTAGTCTTCTTCCTGTATTCAGATATACACTGAGGACAAGATGAGATGAACAGAGCAGAGACAGATGGCAGAGAGACACTCCACCTGGACATGGACCACCTTTTGATGCTGCTGCTCTGGACTTCAGGTAGGACTCACCTCAACACACACACACACACACACACACACGCTGTATTTTCCGCATAATCTCCTAATTAATGGAATAAATCTCCTCATGCCTTCATATATAACAAATATACACAGAAAGAGGAGTATTATATAATCCATATAGTATAAGACATATAAAACTTTATACAAAACATGACTGCTGATTGATATATGAGACATATTAAAAGCTTAAACACATAGAATATGGATGATCTGAGACAAACTCCTTCAGTGTTTAAATTAATTCAGTATTTCAATGTCATTTCACAGCATGAAAGGCAAAAATAGAAGCAGAGCAGTGAATAAAAATGGTGGAGCAGGAGTGTGTGTATGTTTGTCGTCAGCGTGTTGAGATGAGCTGCCCAGCATCCTCTATTATCTAACAACCTGCCTGTTATGTAATAACAGAGAAGATCTGCAGAGAGAGAGAGGGAGGAGGAGGAGGTCTGTTTAAGAGTTTGACTGATATCAGGGTCGATACTGGCCTTCATACTCCAGTCTGACTGGATGATATCATGCTGAATTTATATTTCCCAGATAATTGATCAGTACTGTGCTTGTTGTTTGTTTATATGCTAGTATATAGAAAACACCTTTTCTAATTTTCTTAGCTGCCTATAACAGATTGATTTCAAATGCGAAAACCCAAAGGATGTGCTTCTTTACAGTATCAGCAGTGTGCGACACTAAGTAACGTTCGCTTCGAAATGGCTGCTAACATCAACATATGGCCACCCACTACAATGCAGAGTCCAACACACCAAGTCCAAAGTCAAAGCTGACATTTCTGCGAAGCATGTGAATTATATAAAGCATGTGATACTGTGGTTTTAACTAGCTGGTTTGCAGGTTCCTGGCATTATGAGGCGGCCGGATACATGCAGCATCGCTGGGTTGCAGCTGGCTAGTTAACCATAGCTTGCTTGCTCACTAATATTATCATTAACACTAGTGAGTGAATATTTTATTTATAGCTTGTCAAATGCCTTCATCATTTAGTTAATTTGAACATCATTGTTGGGATCAGAGGTTTTACTTAAGGCAAAGTTTAACGTTGGTTGAACTTTACAAGTGAATTCACACTATGAATAAGTAAACAGTCTTAAAAGAGGGGCGGCGTTTGGCTTAGTCGGTGGAGCGGCCGCTCCATGTGCGAGGGCTCGTTGCGGAGGCCCAGGCTCGAGTCCCGACCTGTGTGGCCCTTTCCCGTATGTCGTTCCCCATCTATCTCCCCACATTTCCTGTCGATCTTCAGCTGTGTCTATCAATAAAGCAAAAAAGTAATAATCTTAGTCTTAAAAGGTGATAGTGTCCAAAATGGAAATAATGACGCTTAAAAAAGAGGAGGGGGATCACAAATACAGAAATTTAAGCTTGAAGATATTGATGCAAAATCAGTATAAAAAAAATAAATATGGTGAAAAGAAAACAAAAAGAAGATGCACAAGATAATAATTGTACATTATGACCTTTCAGGACTATGGGGGATTCATACATTTGAAAACAGCTCATCATTTGGTTCATCTTTTTATTTTTTATGTGCACACGCACACAATATATATACGCATGCGCATGTTAGCAGCTATGGAAACAGAACAGTGATGTGCAGACAAGGTCATATATAAGGCCTTATAGGGCTGACCTTTCACATGTTCTCACTTTGCACCTGAACATGACCCAGAGAAGAAGCAGAAGAAAAAGGAGAAGGAGAAAAGGGAGGAGGAGAAGAAGGAGAATTAGGAGGAGGAGAAGGAGAAAAAGGCAGAAGGAAGGGAAAACCCCTACGGAGAAATGCCTCCTTCCGGACCGCCGACCCCTGCAAGGCACCTACTGTTGGAAGACCTGGAGCCAGGTAAGACAATTAAATTAATAAAGTTCGTCACATTTATGAATCATTTTTTGGAGACAAACTAAAGTGAACTAAACACAACAACTGTTATTATTCATCACTTTATCACTTATGATTCTTTCACTTGACATGTTGTTACAACTCCTCCAACACCTAAACAGTTATATTGCTAATATTATGTTGCTGTCATCCATGTTAGTTTAGTGATGGTGAAACTTGTATATTTGTGTGTAAAACTGTAAAATTAGTTTTGCATCAATCGTGTCGATTTTGACTGAAACCGAAAAATGTTTTAAATTCAAGATGGTGACTGGGCGATCACTTTTTTTATCTTTTATGGTTGTTTCACTTGTAATGCTGTTACTTTCATGACATTGAAATGTTTTTATTGATCTGTGTCAAACCTTAAGAGTACAGAGTGTTGTTTTAGAGGCTTGGCACGCAGCTTAAGCATGTGTATGTCCTGCACGTACAGTGACATTATGAAATTACGCATGCAGTTTTGAGCTCTTCAAACTGGTTGGCAACATTATTATGTTGCTGTCATTCGTGTCAGATTAGTGATGGTGTGGTATTTGTATGTAAAATTGTTATTATTGTAAAAAATAGTGTAAGATGAGATTTATTTGTGAGATTAGATGATTTTTTAGAAGGACTGGGCAAGACAACTTTTTGCGTTGAACCAAATTGATATTTTTGAAGTAAGATTTTCTAAAAGTCTGCATGTTGACGGTGCATGCTCCATGTCTGGTACCACTGTGATCATGTGTTGAATTATGTGCTGGTGCAGGTGTAAATCTTTTGACTGAAATTATTTAGAGTTGCAGCCAAGTTATATTCCCCAGCAATTTATGAAACATGTTACAGGTTACATTACTTAACATCTGCTAAAAAAAAAAAAGATTTGCAGCCCCACTCCACTTTATAACCATGTTCTCAAATGCAGCAATCAAGTTTAAATACTTGATTAACAGTGTTTTACAGGTTGATGCTGTGAACAGCTTGATACTTTTCTTTTTTGTCTTTTCAATGTAATAATTATGCTCTCTCTCAAACACATGATCACCTTTGTTTCTTGAGAGCTTTCCTCTAAGTCGCTCAAAGATTTGGACTTTCGCACCCACCGTAGGATAGGAGATACTCTCTTAGCTGGTCATCTGTCATGTAACACTGGAATCAATCTAAAAAGAAGAAATATTTCATGAATTCTTTAGTCAAGCACATGAAATTATAGCAATCAACAACCTGCATACACAGCATCAGATATTAACTACAAAGCTCTTTTGAGTTTTTTAGTGTTTGTTTGATTTGTAACAACTAAGAATTTCCTATATTAACTCCTGTTCCATTCGCTGTTTTCCTCACGCACATGTCATTACCTTAATAATATATATATATTATCTATATATATATATATATATATATATTATATATATATTATATATATATATAAATATGCTATGGCATGTCATGTTCATTTTCTGTTACTGCAGAACAGGTTCCATACATTTCCTTATTTATTCATTCGTTTTTTTGTCATTCATTCTTCAGGCATTAGTAAACCAACCCATTTTAATCATTAGTTTAATCATTTTTTTTATTCAAATGTTTATTATTTAATTAATTTGTTCACTTTTTGTTCACTCACTCATTGTTCATTTATCTGTCTATTGATATATGTTCTTCATTTATTATTATTCATTGAGCCATTCATTTTATGCAAAGCATTCAAACAGACTATTTTCTAAAAAAAAAAAAAACAATAATAATAAAAACTGCTACCACAAAACACTTTCATCTATATCCACCAGTATCTGTCAGATACTGGCAAATAAAACACAGTATCAGTCAAGTGTGATGCTGCTGTGACGCAGTGTGTGTGTGTGTGTGTGTGTGTGTGTGTGTGTGTGTGTGTGTGTGTGTGTGGACCACAGATCCCAGTTTACCTCTCTCTCCTTCCAGATCCATCTCTCCACCTTCCTCTCCTCTCTGCAGCATCCCTCCTCCTGCTCAGCCAATCACCTGCCGTGGAGTGTGAACATGTGAGCAACAGCTACCAATAGCTCTCCACCAGGCACCGGCAAAAAGAGGGGAGGTGTCTCTCCTCCTCCTCTCTGTGAGTCAGACGGTGTGTCTGGAGGAGAGTCGATGGATGTGAAGGATCCGTCTAACGAGCTGAGACACGTTTCCTCTTCATCTTCACTCGTAGATCAGAGGCTGCTGCTCTGTCTTCAATCTCCACTGCTTCCCTCCCTCTGCTGGAGAACACAGGGTGAATGAATGGGGAGGCGATGGAGGGGAACCCGGCACAGGAGCAGCAGCATGCCGGTAACGGCACCCACCTCCCTCCCCCTCCCACTATCACGCCGGCCATCCCTCCCTACGTGAAGCTGGGTCTAACCATCGCCTACACCATCTTCTACTCGCTGCTCTTCGCTTTTGTCTACGCCCAGCTCTGGCTGGTGCTGCGATACCGACACAAGCGCTTCAGCTACCAGACGGCCTTCCTGTTCCTGTGTCTGCTGTGGGCCGCCCTGCGAGCCCTCCTGTTCTCCTTCTACTTCAGAGACTGTGTAACGGCCAACGCACTTGGACCTTTCGCCTTCTGGCTGCTCTACTGCTTCCCCGTCTGCCTGCAGTTCTTCACGCTCAGCCTCATGAACCTCTACTGCGCACAGGTGAGGGGGACACTGCTACTGGCACTGGTGGAGGAGACACTGGTGACACTGGCAGAATAAGTCTGGCCCACAATGTTCTTTAAAGAGTAACATAACTGCAGCTCCAGTGGTTTCACTGCTGCAGTGATGTAGGAGTGTATTTCAGGGTGTGTCAGTACACTGTGACATCACTGCAGGGTGTGGTTACAGGTGCAACAGAGCTTATGTCTGACCACACCCACCAGCAATTTAACAGACTTGAAGCTTTCAACCCCAAAAAAGCAGTGAAACAATTTTTTCAGCTTGGTGTTCAATTACTCCATAACCTCTTAATTCCTACTAGACTTGTCAGTGTTTCCATCAATATAAAGTCAAGTAATGCAGCCAAGAATTGTTCAAACACCCAAAACTTCTAGTCCAGATCTTAAAGTCTCCAAAGATGCAAATATGTTAGGCTGAAACTGTTTCTGCAGCGTTGTACAAGACCAGCACTGGCCTGGTTCCAAACTTTTCCAAACAGTTATTTCTAACGGTTGGAGAAACAATCAACAGGTCAAGGTTTGGTAAGTGGGATTAAGAATGGAGACATCATCCTTCTGCATAGCCACATAAAGCTTGGATGAAATGGACGCTTGTTGTAAATCAACTTATAGAAATACCATCCCGTAAAACAATCTTGGATTTGAATATAGAAGACAGAACATCTTAGAAGTGTTTTTTGGTAGCCTAAATGTTTATGATGTTAGGTAAAGGGTTTATGTAATTACAAGTTCAGAAGCCACAGAAAATAGGAAACATCACTTTGGTGTGAATCCTGAAACAGTGCTACCCAAACACACCAACATGAAACTAGCATGGTTAACTATTGCAGTGCACATTTAAAACGTGCCTGTATTGCCGTTTGCACGCAACACCAGATACCGCAATAGGAAAGGCTCACATTATTCTTTGAAGGTAGCTATCTGACGTTAGCTTCATAACAATAAATTAACTGCTTTGGCGAGAGCTGCTCATCCAAACTACTTTACACTCTCACATCCTTGGATCCTAAGCGATACAAATGTGAAGTTGAACACATGTCCTTGAGAACAAACAGATTCCTTCCAATTTAGTTAGTTTTATCCATTATTTGATTGTTTTTATCTTGCCAGTCAAACGCAGCAAATGGGATGCATGCATCTCTTTCTACTTGCCAAAAAATGACACAGATCAACGCAACTGATTGGCATAGCCAGAAAGATCTTCACATGCTCAGCTTATCTTATATATGTGACCTGAACCCCAGTACTTTGTTGGGTCCCAGAAGGTTCAGGGTGGGTAGCCATAGATTTTCAGGAATCCGCCCTCAATCATAAGAGTATTTCACCAACATAACCATCCTATACTATTGGTATAGACTCTATATAAAATAAACTAGTTTTTCTTCCTATGCTATAGAGGAAGAAAAACTAGTTTATTTATTATTACTTTTTCAGGAAAGTTGAGATCAACTTGTTTTGACGTTCTTTGCTCCAAGAAGTTTTGGTTGCTAATGGTAGTTTTGTTTTCACTGATCTACACTGATTTACATTTATTTCCATTGATTTTCGGAGCAGTCTGTTGTGCACTCAAAGCTAATGATGATTTTTGTCTGTGCTGAAAGCCAAAACCCATTGAACCCTTCAACCCATTAGAAGTTTGTCAGCACAAACATCAGCATACAAAAACAAAATAGAAACACCAACAGACATTTGAAGATCAGTGTCTTTCACTGCTTGTGGATGGACAGAACTGGGACTCAAACCATCAACCCTACAAGTAATGTGCTGACTCGCTATACCACCTGACCTACAGCCACCCTGTAGTCATTCAGTCAGTTTGTCTTTGTTTTGGGTTGAATCGCAATAAATTTGACAAGATGCAACATCAACCATTCCATTGCCGGATGAGTTGCATAATGTGGGACAAGTCGTGCATTAAGTCAGTTTTTTGGGGTGATCAGTGAAGCAGCTGCCTCTCTTCTTCACCTATTCATCCACAGCAGCTGGTGGTTTCCAAAATAGACCAGAAATAAAGACAGAATAGAAATGAGCCTCTTTAACAGCAGCTTTACGCCAGTTGTTTCTGAGAGCTCAGATGACGCAGATTATTTTTCCGAACAAACACTATGGTGTCTTATTTCCTTAATAAGGGCACCTTCAGTCCTGGAGTAGGGATTAATCGATGAAATGGGCTGCTGAATTGAAAAGCTGCAGACTGTTGGCTCTCTCCATACATTTGGCATCTTCTACGATCATGGACAAGTCTACAACCCGGGCTGTGTTGTTGTTGTCTCTGTCCTCACATTTTAACCCAAAAGGTTGGTGTCTAAGGGCTGAATCTTAACTTCCTAAAACACGTTCATAATGTTGCACTCAGCAAACAAAACAGCTGTGTAAAGAATGAAAAAAGAGTTCAGTTCAGTTCCCCTCCACACAGCAACCCAATCACTGCATGAAGTAGCTGTGAATGTTCGATTTTGGAAAATTACAGACATTTTCAAATGCAGCCTCGCAGTTCCAACATTGGATCGATGTGGCAAGAGGGACAATTTAAAATAACCTTCTGTAACACTATCAAAAAATACTTGCAGGTGATTGGATAAAACATCAACATCAATGTCTATCTTGGGTGAACTTCAACCAATTTAGATCAAGAAACCATATAACACAGTCAAAGCCAGTCTGAAGAAGAGCAAAAATATCTTTACTGTCAAGAAAAGCCTTCAGTGTTGTTCTTTGCTCTTCTGTCATTAAAGAAATACTCTCCAGTTCTGATATAACTAACACTGGCAGCATCTACGCCAACCTCGTTAGCAGCGCCATTGTTGTTTTCAAGCAAAAGAATCACATTTCACACATGTTATCACACCTAGCATTAAACCATGCCTGTAGCTCATGCTGTAGCTGCCAGTAGTTCCTCATGGGACACTAATTAGTATGAACCACTGGGCACAAACACATAGCTTGAAGCCTGGCAAGATGGATTCTCGTGTGATCTTGTGATCACAATCAACCCCACCTACGCATTATTTATCTGTGGCTACTTTTCATGGATGTATCTATCTTGCTAGTTATATAGGAAGCTGGTGCCCTCAATGTTAATTCCACCCAGAGAGCTGTGAGCTGCAACCAGGCTATAGAAAACATCCTATTCCTAGTGTGTAATCTGTCTTTTCTTTTCCCCACACAGGTTTACTTTAAGGCAAAGTCCAAGTATTCACCTGCACTGCTCAAGTACAGGTAACTTCAACCAACTCCAAAACCTTTCAAGTGTATTAATAAATCAAACTAAACATGTTTTCAAAAGCAGTGACTGTTTTAGAATAGCCTCCATGTTTAAAATGCTTATGTAGGTTACAGATGGTACTTTGTCCTGACCAACATTCTCCCTGTTTCCCTCCGCCATCCTACAGACTTCCTCTGTACCTGGTCTTCTTGGGTGTCAGTCTTCTCTTCCTGGTGGTTAATCTAGTCTGTGCTCTGCTTGTCAAAATGACTGCTGCTGACGTCAAGACCATCGTCCTGGTGAGGGTTACCATCAATGACAGCCTGTTCGTCCTCTGTGCTATCTCACTGTCCGTCTGCCTCTACAAGGTTGCCAAGATGTCGCTGGCTAACATCTACCTGGAGTCAAAGGTAAAGTCACAGGTTTCTCTGGAGATTACTAAAATAAGTAGGGTAAGTCAAAACCTGCTTGAGGCCCTCAGCTGCTTTATCTAGAGTGGGATGAAAATTAAAGCCTTGTGTAGCAGCTAAATAGTCTGTACTGCACTCTAAGAGGACATGTTTCATAAAACAGGGGGAACATTTTGTCAGCCAGCAGATTGGGGAAGCATTTCACACAATTCCTTAACTTAATCCAATCAATCCTTTACTGACATGGGACCTATTAGTGGGTAGTTTCAGAGCTTTCTTCAAATTTCTGTACTAAAATTCTGGATATTATTGAATACAATGTAATGTGTGTGCAGGGGACATCGGTCTGTCAGGTGACTCTGATTGGCATCATGGTGGTGCTGCTATACGCGTCTCGGGCCTGCTACAACCTGGTGGTGCTCGCCCTCACCGACATCGAGACCATCAACTCTTTCGACTATGACTGGTACAACGTCTCAGACCAGGTGGGATTGTTTTACTCAAACTTGCTACACGTCTGGTAATGTGGTGTTCACTGGTTGAACAGAAGTCAGGAGTTTAAACAGCATTTTTTCTCATCTGACCTTGGATCTATCTGTGTGTCTCCAGGCGGACTTGCGGTCATCGCTGGGAGATGCTGGTTACATTGTGTTCGGGGTGATTCTATTCGTCTGGGAGTTGCTGCCCACCTCATTGGTTGTCTTCTTCTTTAGGGTCCGACGGCCTCCTCAGGAAAGGGTCAGTCCTCCTGGCAGGGTCAGGTGACCACTGACCAACATATTTGTTTTTTAGCTGTAATGTGGCTCTAGATCTGTCAGTCCAGCATTTTGGTCCAGACTGAAAAATCTAAACAAATAACAAATTCATTATCATGAAGTTTTTAATCAATGTTCATAGTCCCAGAGGATGAACCTGCCTGAATTGACTCCTCTGACTGTCCAGTACTTTGGTTTAAGACAAAAAACCTGCAAAACTAATGACATTTCCACCAGCCTTAGCTGTATATTGTACCTTCTGCTAATTTTAAAACATAAACATTTTAGTCTACTAACATGCTAAACTAAGACAGTGAACACATAGAGATACAGTTGCCAAATGCCAACATGACACCTATTCAGTCCAATGAGAAGTGCTCTTCCACCGCAGTCATCCAAAAAGTTTTCTATCTTCTGGATTTCCTTTCTGTTTATGCTGCCCACTGAATATGTGCAATATTGTTTCTCTTGTTGGCTTCACTCAAAAGTAAGCGCTCATAGGCTTTACAATGTGCTGATGTCAGAGATTAATAAATTGCTTTTAATGGTTCCAGTAAAGTTTTACAAATACAAAACCTCCATGCACTGTTAAGTTTTACAGAAATCTCTATTATAAAGGTGATGGCAAGGCTTTGTCATCACAGCAAATCTCTGTGATTAGTTTTAATTGATGTTGACTCATTGTCTCCATAGAGCACTGCTGGGATACCAAACCACGTTCTCTCCTCCAGAGGATATTTCTTTGACAACCCTCGTCGGTACGACAGTGACGATGACCTGGCGTGGAGCATTCCTCCCCAGAATGCATCAGCAAGGTATAGACATCATCATTGATATCATGATTTCTCTGTTGTGGTATGTCTGAATTCAGTTCACATTAAAGATAAGCTAAGCAAAGCAGCAGCTGACCTGAAGTTTCTTGTGTCTCTGACAGTCTTTCCTCCGACTGTTATGACTGGGGAAGCCGCCACAGCAGCTTCACTGTGCACACCAACAGCGATGAACAGCGTCTGACTGCTACTGCTGCCACTGGAGAGCTCCACCCTTACCCATAATTCCACTTTTCACTGTACAGCATCACTCTGCACTTTGACACCGATCAGTTATTGTGTTTCTTATCACTGATGTACCAGTTTATAGTCACCGTATAGAATTTAGAGAAGATGTCCTACAGGGTTCCTACACAGGTCATAATTAGGTTGTTCGTCATTCTCAGCTGATGTTAATACTTTAAGATGTTAATACTTTAGCCCGTTAAATTCAAATGAAACAATATGTTCACGATGACCGACACACCACTATTAGACACTGGATCTTTAAATGCTCATTAATGAACACGCACACAGAGGGAAACTAAAAATACAAGAAAGCCTAAAAGTCTCTTGCTGTTTCTGTGTTAGTTATGGAGGTATAATAATGTTTACCCTGTTCACCATCTTACTTTAGCATGCTAACATTTGCTATGCAGTAATGTCTTCAGTTTTGCGGGTTTTGGTAATAAATTAAATTAAATTGTTGACCTGATGATGGCACTAGATGAGTTACTCATCAGTACCATCATCAGGTCAACAATTTAATTTAAATTATTTTATTTATTAATCTGACATCAACACAATGTAAAGCCTATGAGTGCTTACTTTTGAGCAAAGCCAACAAGAGAAACAATATTGCACATATTCAGTGGGCCGCAAAAACCACAAAGGAAATCCAGAAGATATAAAACTGCATCAAATAGTTGTGGATGATCTGATGCGTTGCATGACTGAAAAGCCGGAATGAAGCTCTGAAAAAAAGGCTTGATAAAATTCTGTGTTATCTCAATTAATACATGCAAGTGGATCCACAACCAAGTTGTCCAGATGTTTTCCAGACTAACACTGTGTAGGAACCCTGCTTCAGAGAAAGGCCATGTTTTAGATCCACAGTATGTAGACAATGTTGTGATGAATGTTTCAAAGAATGTGTATTGATCATTTAGGGAGTTATTCAACAAGTATTACTCAGGCAGTCGCACAGAACGGACCCAATTGATCATTTTGTTTACTATTCAAGACTCCAGATTTTTGGAGATTTCTGGAGAGAGCATCCACACTTCCAGACATCTAACAGGTTAACAAAGGTTCATTAACTATAGTTTTTAACATTAAAGTATAGCCTGCAAACAAAGTTTAAAAATCTAACAAACATGGTGGTTCACAATTTCGTTTCCTATCCTGAACAATATTTGAATTTTTGAGGTTTTTGACTGTAGGTAACAAAACCGAACTAATTACATCATAACATGTGCACTGTATGTTGATTTAACATAATCAATATCCTGTAAATATCAATAAGCAGACAGCTGAACAACTGTGTTGTTTTGATGTTATGAATATTCACGCTAAGTAATTTAATCTTGGGTTGAGTTTTAATTTGACTTCTTTTTAAATAAATATAATTCTTGTAATTATTTTGATACATTTCAGATTTCCAGAATTGTATAAAAAGCTTTTCCATAAAAACAACTCTGGAAAGTAATGAACCCATCAGACCGGCTCAAGACTTAACCCATCATTACATTTTTGTTAATATGGACTTTGTTTTGCAGTGTTGACATTCCTGTAACGATATTCAGAAAAAAGCTTAAAGTCTATATTTCTAACAGACGCAGGTTTTGTAAGTTATTTGTACAGCTGACTCACCGAGATCATGTATTTTGTTGTTGAGCTTTGTGGTTGTGGTTCATGTGTTCGTGACGTGGGGTTAAAAATAACACTACAATAAAATGACCTTCTGTTTGTCATCGCAACAAACGTGTTGATTTCTTAATCATGTCATTTTAACAAATAACCAGTTAAGTTACAACCAGCCCTCACACTTGGTTAGTGGTAAAGATGTCAAACTCGGATCCTTTTACGGACTCGAGTCTTTCTGAGTCACTCACTAAACAGATCCAGGTCTTACAAGTCCTTTGAGTCACTTGAGTCAGTATGTCCATAAATATATAAATTCTACCAGTGAAATATAAGCCACACTGTCTTAGACTCCAAACAGGCTAGATACATTTAAATTTGAGAGCTATTCTACAAGGAGGGCAGTCACCTGTTTGTGCATTTGAAACTTTGATGCAGAAAATAAAACTTGCATTTTCATCTTATTGTTAATTACAATTCTACAAAACTACGTTATGCTACTCTTACATTGTTTTTAGCCTATAAATTATGTTAGTTATGTTCCACCCTAGTCTGACTCTGCCTTGTTTGGCACTGTATGGAAGATATGATCCACTCAACTCTGTTGAATCAGTGAATCTGGGTCACCTGGGTCTGCTGGGTCAGTGAGTGATCCACGGGTCTCTTGAGTCGCCTGTGTCTCCAGCTCTGTGCTGATCGTGCAGGATGGATCTCTGATACTGACTCTGGGTATGCAGGAAGTTACGCCGATCCACTGTGTCAGCTCATCTGAGTCCCGACTCCCGAAGCTATTGCTAATGGTGGCAACAAGTGCTTATTTTCTACAATAATACCAAGATTTCTGGCAGCTACTTGGAGGATGGACTGGGGTATGTTGTAATGAGATTGTACAGGTTACCAGGAGAGTAGTGAATTGCACAATTTATCGTTTTAATGTATATATGTGGCCCGGTGTTGGCGGGTGTAGGGCAGTAAGGATTTGGGTTCATGGTAACTATAGACTCGTTAACTCTGGGTCAGTAAGGGGATCCGGTTGAATGATTCGGATTCACTAGTTAGTGGCCCTTCAAAATATGACACTGTAGGTACCCTTCTAGCATCATGTCTGGCTGTTATACTCATATTCAAGTAGCTTATTATCTTTCTCTAAAGCTAACCAAATAGTTTTTGTGGCCTCAGCTGAGGAATTATCAGGTTTTAATTTGGTTTATGGCAAAACCCTTAAAACTAAATATAAAATGTTAGCATGCTAACATAGTAAACTAAGATAGTAAACATGGTTAACAGGCCAGGGCGTCATCTGCACGTTAGCATTTAGTATAGCCTCACAGAGCAGCTAGTATAACTAGATTATTGTCCAGTTGGACTTTGGACAGAGAGCTCCATTTACGCAAAAAAAAAAAAAAGAAGAGAAATTGAAATATATTTGTAACAATTTTATGTATATATCTTTAAAATTGTTTAAAATGAATAATCACATGAATATAAGATGTTTTAGTTACCTTAGAATGAGCATTTTATGTCTGCTGCAGGTCCTCTTCCACGGAGTCGGCCATGTTGTACCTCCATGTTTCTACAGTAGCCTAGAACAGACAAACTAAAACACTCTAGATCAGGGGTCGGCAACCTGTGGCTCTTTTGATGACTGCATCTGGCTCGCAGACAGGGGTGAAAGTAAGCCAGTACTGCCCGGTATTGCGTACCATTAAAACATTGAGTGCCGGTACGCAGTACCAGGGAGATGGGAGAGCGGCTGCCTGCTATAAAGTCTTCATTCAGAACCAGTCATGGCCACACTCTGGGTCAGAAAATTGATCCATTCGCAATATGCAGTCTTATAAACTACTTAGTCTGATTAAAAATTCCTTTTAACTCATTCCGAATCGTTTGTGAATAACCATGCTGGCCGGAGCCTTGGCTCCCTCTCTCCCCCTCCCTTCAGAGAGAGCCCGGTGGTCTCCTCTGCGCCCAGCCTTCGAAACGTGTACCACACGTTTTATGTCTTCACGTTTGTTGCAAAATGTCCCAATTAAAATCAGTAGGAGAGTTAGCAGTTGTGTTTCGTGTTTTTTTTGCTCAATTTTAAGGATACAGAACAGCTCGGAAAAGAAACTGCTTATGAGCCAGCGACCACGCACATGCGCGTCTACATCTGAAACACATGATCGGGACCATGCAGAAGTTGCATTAATGTTAAAGAAGTATTTTATTTATTATTGTAGCTTCAGTACAACAATGTTATAAAAAGATTAAATTCAGAGACTTATTATGCTCTAAAGTTCTTGGTCTTACTTAAAAATGCACATTTATTTGTATTCAGTGTTAAAAAAAATATTATATGGGTCTCACGGAAATACATTTTAAAATATGTGGCTTTCATGGCTCTCTCAGCCAAAAAGGTTCCCGACCCCTGCTCTAGATAGAGTGCTTTTCACATTTTCGTAGCCACCATATTTTCACCTTCACCCTAGGAAGGAGACAATGGAATCAACTGTACTGCTAGACCCAATCTCACTCATTAAGATGTTGCTTCATAGATCTACCAGTGGTCGAAATCTTGAGAGGGTGCCTTCAACAGAAAGAAATTGAGCAAGTGCATTTCAAAAACATCCAAGGGGGAAAGTAATGCAATGAATGTAGATCTTCTGGATGGAAACATGCTCGAGATTTTAACCAAAAACCAAACAGAGTTCAGTGATGTCCAGAAATATTTATTCCTCTTTTCAAATAAATATACTCAACAGGTACACACACATCAACATGGTGCAACTATATATATTCATAGAAATCTGAAAGCAAAAGAAAGAAAACTTGTGCTGCCTTTTACAAACTGTACACAATTGGATTCAAGATGAAGAAATATGAAGAAGTTTTTTTTTTTTTTTGTCTTTTTCTAAAATAGTGATTTAGTTTAAGGCTGACAAGTGGACTGTACGGGACGTCCAGCTGCTGGAGGGCATGCAAGGCTCAGAGGAAGGCATGCACACACACACACACACACACACACCCACACACACACATACACACACATACACACACATACACACACATACACACACACACGCATCTAATTCCTGTAACAAATTTTGTATTTTGTTCACATGAACCGTCTCATTTATGGAGGCTGAAAAAATTATAAACTGTCCTAAATATAACTGACAACTGATAATATAGTTTACATTTTATAAGCAACTGAACCAATCTTAACATTTCAATATCACTTTTTTTTTTTTTTACTTTACCCAGTTGTTTAATTTCTAGTAGATTATTTAGGATTTTGTAATTTCAAAAAAGTAATGTAATTACTGTAAATTTGATTTAGAAAAATTTGCTGTTTCTAGCTTCTATCTGAACTTCTTTTCTGAAATTATATTCAGTCTCTGATCTTTGGTACTCCGGATTGGTTTGTTTGAATCTTAATCTTGAATTTTTTCTGAGCAACTTCAACTTTTGTCCTAAACTTTTACATCTGAAAACCACTAGTTGAAGTTAAGCAGCTTACATACAGTTTTTGGAACATTGGACACTTTCAGACCATGTAAAAGAAAAGACAATCAACTGTTTGAAATCACACAACTTTGATTTAGTTTTTTAAACGTAAATTCAGATGGATGGTTTTCAAAGGAAAGTACTTCAGTAATCCAAATTCAGCAGTAATAAGCATTCAGTACTGAATACATTTTACATTTAGGTTTCAGTTACTTCCATGTCTCTTTACATTTATACATATTCCATTTGTCACACTCAGGCTTCCGTATCCTTACTAAAACACACACGTTTTATCATTATCAACACACACACACGCTATATTTTGCACACAGAAACACACATTTCCTGTCTCATTAATTCACATGAATCTCAAACCTTCTTTCTCAAACTAACATAAAATAAGACAAACGGTTTCCTCTCTGAGAAGCTTCTGAAGCATCAGGATCAAAATTTCTAACAGAATGTTTCACACTTCCTGTTCTCAACTCCAATGGACTGCTTCACTGTCGTGTCCTTTTTAATTTTGCTGGTTTTATCTGAGGAGGAGTTTATGTTCTAGAAATATTTTACAGGATTCCCACACAGTTTCACAGACTCAACCTACACAAGTCGATTAAATTAATTTACTCTCAACTAAATTCAGTGTAGGGTTTGTATTTCTTCACTATGGTCATATAGAATTACTGTAAATCCATGGCAGTGTGCAGAGGCTGCTATACAGTACGTCATTGCTTAGGAAGATCAAATTTACAGTAAAATATAACTGTCAAAGTAGTGAAACAATTATCTAATTTGTTAGGGGATCAACATTAAAATGAATCACTGATGATCGAGCATTTAATAACCAAACATAGTTTCCAACTTCTCAAAACCTTGTGACATTTAAAGATGTCACTTACTGTAAGCTGCAAAATGGGAATTCTGGCTTTTACTGTGAGGAGGGCTATAGGAATGATTGTGTTAGCCACTGAGGGCGAAAGTTATTGCTCGATAAACGTTGGTCTTTAAATTTGGAGACTTGTTTTGCCTGTATGTACCATTACAGGCTTTACTTTATCTCTCCTTAGAGACAAAACTCAGGGCAAAAAAAGAGACATTTTTCACATATTTGACTGATTATATTGACTGATTAGATTTTGGACTAAAGCTGCTGGTGGCTGATATTTAAGTCCTTTAATTGTAATGAACTGTCTCCCCAACCCAAGAAAATTGTGTGATAAATGCCATTAAAGCACATAAGAGGAGCAAACAGAAGCTGGAATTTTACTTTTAATATTACTTTTAATATTTTTCATTTTAATTGTTATATAGAGGTGACATGTCAGCCTAAGCCTCATACATATACTGTATGACCAGTAAAAAAAAGAAAAGAATCTTAAACACAACTTATCTTAACATTACGTCTCCAAACTATGCAGCTGAGTAAAACAAACACTTTCTGGGCATCACAAACAAACAAAAATACATAAAACAAATGTAGACAATTTCTTTGGTCCGCTTTATACTTTTACTGACTAAGCAAAACAAACATCCAGCTAAATCTGGAAAAACGCCTCATTTAGATTCGACAGGTTGTCTACCTGCTGCCCTGATCGTCTTCTTATACAATTTTAACATACACAAAATAAGAGTGACGGCAAGGAAACTATCCCATGTTAATGGTCAACAATATTTTTAACAATTGAAGCATCAACTTGTATCTTGAAGTGTTTCATTACGTTTAATTTTTAAGGAGTATATAGCTCTTTAATAAGTCTTTGCTTGTTTGACGTTGCTTATTTAAATTTAACGCTGAAAATAGTCCCCAACAAATGCACCTTTTCCTGTTTGTTTACTAAAAAACTAGTGAGCAGCTTTTTTTTTAGAAAATTACTGAAGCTTTTTAAACATGAAACTATATATTTGTGTGAGAAGCTGGAGATGAGAACCACAAACAGGAAGGCAGTATTGACAGAAGCATTAACACATTGTTTGTTTGAGTCTGCACCATAGACAGTATAAAATAGGAACGTCGTATCTGTGACGTCACCCACAGGTTTCCGAAGAGCCGTTGTGAAGCTCAGTGTGGTGGCTCTGACTGCCGCCAACTTGGCAGTCTTGCCTGTGCCACCTCCTCGCTAGTCCAAAGACATGGAGCGTAGGTGGAGCTGAACCTATTTAAAGCTCACTTTGTGTCAATCAAATGCTCTTAGTTATGGATAACTTTAAGCTTTAATATAATTTGAACGGGTACAGTTTTTTGTACCAGGCTGTAAAAATGTTTATTTCTGCTGTGTTGGACATTTTAATATGGTGGCTTATGGATATGGACTCATTCTGGAGCAAGCCTCAAGTGGCCGTTCAAGGAACTGCAGTTATTGGCCGCATTGGCTTTATTTCACAGCCACATAGGATGCAGCTTGGTCTGCCCATGGGATTTGTTGACAAGAAAAAAAAAAAGGTAATAATAAAAAAATATATATAAGGAGAAACATTTTCCCCATCATCCGTCAGCGTCCGCTCCACCTCCACTTCCCACCCTTCTGCTGATCTGCCTGCACGCTCGATGAAAGTCCCTCTCCTCCCTGTGTCATCACACCCCTTTCAGTTAAGCATAAAATAAAATACTGAAACAATAACAATTCATAACTCCCAGTTTAAATAAATCTAATAAATCTATCTTGTTTAAAGTTGTGCATTAAGACAACATGGCCGAAGCAACAAGAGTGCTGGAGAGAACTAGGCAGCAAAAAACAGAAAATACTCAAAATACACAGCAGCAACCAGACAGCCAGCCAGCCAGACGACCCATTCATCCAAACACACAAACAGAATTATTAGTTATCGCAAAAGAGCAAAAACATTTGCTACTGTATCAAGTTTATGGTTATTTAACTATGGAATCAAGTCATAGTCCATAATTTTATAGCTGCAACTGTTGATGACCTACACACACAAACACAAAAACCAAACCATCGGCACCAAAGTTTTCCAACGTGCCAAACTGAAATCAGCACCTTAGCTGACATTGATGCTATTGCTTCATACTTTACATGAGATGATATAAAAAAAATATCACAAAGCTACTTTGAGTTTGGTTTAACCTATTTAACAACATGTCCACAGGTGAGCTGAGACAGTTCATTCTAGCTACTTTTTCAAATGTTGGTCAGAAAGTTAACATCACATCTTGGTGGTATCGTCCACTAGCCACAGTGGCCACTGGCCATTTTCACTATCCTAACAGTCAGCCATGAATCCACAGCTTCTTGGAGAACTTGTTTCTCACCTCCAGTTTTTGAAGTACTGAGAGCTCCCCGTGGGTCACATTATATGATGTGGAGTCAGTCCAGTGAGCTGCATTGAGTGAGTTTCATTTTAACTGTAAAACTTCCAGATCAGTACACTAAGCGCCGCCCCTTTTTGGTCTGTGCTCCAATCACAGTTGAGCAAACCTCGGTCAGCTTGTTCCTTTTCTGTACTTAGATATGCCACATGCTAGCTCGTCTATGATGAAAAGAAAACCATATTTTAAAGATGATTAAAAGTTAAAAGTGACATCTTAGGTTTGCCAATGTTAGCTAAACACATGCCTTATTGTGAATGTTGGGAGTCTGCATTGGGTTAAGGTAAAGTTAAGTTAAACTGATCTTGTCAGTGAAATCCACATTGGGAAATGCTGTGTGACATTAAACACGTCTAATCAGCGTTGTCTACAAAAAGATGAAGGTCTACAAAATGGCCGGCTAAAATCAACAATCATCATGTGGCTGGTGGGAACTTCTCACATAGGTCTGCACAAACACAAACACAAAGACACACACTCCTTCTAGCGAGCTTGACATAAATTAGGCCTGAGATGGTAAACACGAGCAGGTTGGTCCAGATCCTCAGGCTCTGAGTAAAAAACTTCTCTGTAAAACAAAAAAAAAAGGTGAAAGAGGAAAAGAATGAGAACTAAAACAGGCAGCAGCATCCTGATGATTGAGACACACTTTCATCTGGACTGGCCCGTCCCGAGTCCTCTCTCCGGAGAAAGTATTTCCACATCCTTACAGTAGAGCTGTAAAAGGTCTGACTCAGGTTTACATCCAACAGGATGTGATGTCAGCAGAGGGCAGGGTCAGAAAGAGACACTGAAGCGATTTAAGATGCTTTCCTCGACTGCTTTAGATCAAACACAGTCATCTGGGCATGTGAGTCCGTCTGTTTGGTCTGTGACATCACTTCCTTCCAAACTCCTTCAGGTTGTCAAATGCCGCAACCCGCTGATTTCACGGGCCGGAAAACATTTAAATGAAGAAAAAGGACAGAGTTCGTCACTGGCCGACAAGTTTTACAGCAGAGGAAAAACAAAGATGTTTTTTGAGAACCTTGAGACTTTTCTGATGTAGGCGAGAAGGCAGAAGAGTTAACATTCATGATCTACCAGATTGAGGAGGAAGAGGAGGAGGTACGGGAGGGAAAGAGGAGAGAGATTATTGGGTGGAAGAGAGAGTTTGTGGGGCTGTTCACTGCTGATCCTGATGTCCATGAAAAATTTCTTCTTCTGGGCGAGGATCAGACTATTGCAGTTCTCTGTGGGCTGGCACCGCACCACCTTGTGTTACCTGTTCTTATTCAGCAGCACACGGAAGTTGTGGAGCTGATATATACTGGTGGACAACCTGAGGGAGAGAAAGAGAGAGTTATGTCAAACACATTTCTGTCCTGTCTAGAAGAGATATCTACTGAAATTAACATGCTATGCTACTAGTTTCAGCCCATGCTGTGTTGTAACTAGAAGCAGAGAACCTGAATTTTGAAACGAATACATTTTATTATTGACAGTGTATAATTTCACAGCTTCTCCAGACAGCAGTGAACCTACCTGCCAAAGCCGTTCATTAAGGCCACGATCTCCTGTCGAGTCAGCTGGAAACCTTTAGAGGGACTGTGCTCAGGGAGCTTCTGGATCTCCTTCTCTGAGAAGAGGATCTTCAGGGCTGTACCCAGGCCCTGAGTCTGCACACAACGCACAGGTCACACCTGTTAGAAAGCTCTGATAGTTCTCCTTTAAATTTCAGCAAAAATACACAAAAGGAGTTCTTTTGCACACCAGATCAAAGCCGGTCTTATAATGAATAAACCAACAGCAGTTTAATTCATATTCCCGTGGAGTGAACACACAAAAATGATCAGGAAAATAAACCGAAACAGAGAAATCTGTTTTTGCAAATGAACCCTTCTTATGTGATATTTTGCACTGATGTCTCATTTTAAGACAAATCCGAATAAAAACAGTTAACTGTGTGTACAGTGTGTGCACCAACACCAGCAGCACAAAGACTGGAAACCGGGGGGGAAGAGCTAGCCTGGCTCTGTCCAAAGGAAATAAAATCCATCTAATAGCACTTTTAAAGCTCACTTTGTGTAATCTATGTAAAAACAACCCTGGATATTTAATGTACAACCATGAGACAAATCAATCTTAGCAAATAAATAAAAATGGCTTTCCCTAAATGTTAAACTATTCCTTTAAATTACATTTTCACATGAAGGAAAGAGCGAAAACATCTAAAATAAATCTGTAATAACTGTCAAGTTTATCTGTACATGTTGCCAAATGCATTTCAATTCTGGAAAACTTTGTTTTGCAAAGTTAATTGATATTAAGTTAACTTTGACATGATGAAAAATTGACTGACTGATTGTATTTCCTGTTCTATAACTGCTTCAGTCACATCTCTCTTGTAATTGAGATTTGTTTTTGATTGACTTGTTTTCATGTAATTTGTATTAAAGTCAAACACACAGCAGAGACTCACCTGCAGTTTTCCCCACAGTCGACATTTACTGCAGCCGACACAGTCCATGATCCTGGAGATGTTTTTAAAATGGAGGCGGAATTCCTCCTGAAGGAAAAAAAGAGAAGAGACAAGCTTCACGCTGATGTTTGCAAAGCAAACAAAAAGGTTTCTGGCTCTTCGGTTAATTAAATAAAAACAAGCATCTGAGAATAGAAGACACCTCTGTTTAAACCACTAAAACAAACAAAGTTGGACGTCACACATTGAGAGTGACTCAACTCTCTACGTTGAATAATGAGTCATTGTTAAAAATTTTGGCTTCACCTTTAATATTTTGGCTTCTATTTTGTGTCCGGCGAACATAGACTTCTCATCAAAGTGCATTGGGAAAGATCTGGAAGACAAAAAGAGACGTTTTTCTTTATTTACTAATAGAAATGACCTGCAAAAAATATGATTCTAGTACATTTTTGTGTTTAAATAAAGCCATGCAAAGGAACAAGTAAGAATAAATATGTGTTCTGAGATTGTCAGTCCAAAGAAGAAAGTGCTATTAACCACCCACTAAAATTTGAATGATTAAAAATATCAACAAGTTTATGAAATGAAGTGTCAAAATTGGGTAAAAATGAGCAGTATTCTCAACTCCAGGACTGTGGGGGCATGTCTGCTGAATGCGCTGAAGCCCGCTCATGAGTTCAGAAAATGACAAGACTAACATTAAAACACTGAGCGAGATTAATTAATCTCTATCTCTCTGCTAGGGGTGCAGGGGTTTGCTCAGGGTGGCCTCAGTGTGTCATCGTGCCACCCTTTAGGACCGCCCACAAAATCCTGGAATGAAAACTGGTGAAAAACTGTTTGAACCTCTAACTCCACATTTCAGTAATATATTGTTCAGGCTTTTTCACGAGTTTTCAGCGACTATTTTCCAACATATTTTATGTATTTTTAAACAAAGTAGTGAAGATGTCTATGAAAAGTTTGTTTGACTAACAGTACAACTATTATGAAAGACTGAGAAAATAAAGAAATGTAACTATGACCAAAGTCTGACACTTTAACCTCTAGTTCAAGCAGTACATGTAAGCCTGCAAATGTTCAGCATATCACATCCTGCATCTTAGCATGTTGGCATTCAGAATGGAAACAATTCTTTCACAGCAATGACACCAGTGTGGGCATTCAAGTTCATCAAGTAAACTGTTGATGATGATGTGACTCGCCCATATTTGACATGCCAGACTGGCAGCAAGTTACACTAGTTTCAACTTTTTGTTAACAGAGCCCTGTTTCATAACGCTTCAGAGGTGTCCTGTCATTAAGTAACATGCCTTTGGACCAGCATCCAAATTTTTGTCTACTTTAGATTTAATGGAAATCAATCCAATAGCTGTTGAGATGTATCAGTTTGGACCAACAAATCTGTTTTTCTTAAAGGTTTGGCAAACCAACAAATAAATGTTTTAGAACAAAGACATACAAACAAGCGTTTCTTACTTGATCTCATTGAAAACTTCCAGTAGCAGGTCCTTGGTGGCACTGTCCTCCTGTGTGTTTCCGGTGTACAGGTTGACAAATGCTCGTTCGAAATATGGAGCCACCTTGTAGAGTGCCCGCAGCTCGATGAGGTACAGGAAGTACAGGTTCTTCAGCCGCCGTGTGCCCTCGCCCTTTGTCTCTGCTGTGTCAAACCGCTGCCGAAACTCCTGAACGTTTGGACCCCAGACTGAGCGGCCCCAACCCTCTGAGCAATCAAACACCGACAGCAACACTTTACCACATGATACAGCACTGATATAACACTGATAAAACACTTATACATATATTCTGGTGTAACTCTGTATACATCAGTGCTACCTGGTCTTGAAACCTAATGAACTAATTGAACTAACTAACTATTAAGATTAGACTGCCATACCGTCCAGCAGGTACTCGGCACACAGGTGGATGTTGATGCTGCTGTGAAGGCCTGAGATGAGTCTGTAGAAAACTCTCTTCTCTAAACACAAACCTGGAGACACAGAGAGGAACTGTAAGTTACCTTTGCAGATTTAGGGTCAAATTCTAGCTACAGTTCCACATAGGATTCATGTACTTTTAAGACTTGGAGTGATAACTGAGTTCTTGATTTATTGATTTATTTATAGTATGACATCACACAGTCACCTGGACTCCTGCAACACACTGACAATAAGTTCATGTTTTCATGTTTTCCTTCTTGTTCTGTCAACTTAAATAAACTAAAACTAAACCAATTACCTCCAGCACAATTTTACTTCTCGCTGCAAGTTCTGATTTATCTGTTCAACAGACATCATGTTAAACAGGCTATACAACAGATGATTGACGGATCTGTTTGTACCCAACAAAACTGTGATGTTTCAACAAGCAGACTGTCACCGCTGCTGTCAGCTCGACTCCAAAGATTGTGGCTGCTTAAGACGACAGGAAACATGACGTGTTCGAGCAAAATTTGTGGTTTCATGTATATAGTGAGTTCAACGCAAAGTGTGTGAGGTTGTTTTTAAATGTACAGCAGGAGGAAAATGTTTTACTTTTTTATCTGAAGGCTTTTTCTGTACTTATCCAAATAAAATGGAAACGGAAAAATGCTTCATGTGACAAACTCTTCCATCACCAGAGAATGAACTGCTTTTGAGGTCAAGAGCTGCCATGAAGCAAATATTTAAAAGGAAGTAGAACTAAAGGATAAAGGTATGTCAGAATATTTCCTGGAGAAATTTGTGAGAAGAAAAAGATAAAAACTACTTGCCTTCAAGCCACTTGTAGAAACCCTCCCCTGCAATGTGAGAAAAAATATCCTTTCAGTATCATCTCACAAGAGCCAAAAATAAATTTACATGAAGACGTTTTTTGTCTTACTCACCATCGTCATCTCCTGAACACGGAAAGACAAAAAGAGAGAACAAAGCTCTGTTAGATCTGTTCTATTAATAAAACACACACCTCTGCAACATCAGATAAACACACATGAAAAGATTGAAAAAATAATTAAAAAACAAGAGCAGGGTGTGATCATCAGGTTTCAGGTTAGTTATTCTACAGCAAATTCTTGAAAAACAACAATCTTAGTCGCAGTTATCGTCGTCTTAATGTAGTATTCTGGAGGCATTTTCATCAATGTCCCCAAGGTCAAAATTTGTTACATTTTGCAACAAATCTATACAACGAATGACATCAATCCAAAACCTGGAATTTCAAAATAAAGGTGTAGCTTAAAGATTATGATATGCATCAATGTTCTCACTTTGAATCAATGATATTGGATCATTGATCAATAGAGATCTGTACTCTAATGGTTTCTTAAATAAAGTTGTATATTAGAGGATGCTCAGTTGTGATAGACATTTCCTGTCTCATGTATTACGGGTAAAGATTAGAGATAGACAGCTTCCATTTTATTTCTCTGTTACCCACAAAGCCGAGTGACAAGCCTGCTTCCTTGAGTGATTGTTGTGATATTAATGAAAGCCAAGTTGAACGTGCAGATGATGAAACTGTAAACTGAGACTCGCCTCTACTCGGAGCAAGAGGGTTGAGAGGTCGGTACACTGATCTGGGCCTGTCAAACAAACAAAAAAGATTTTTGTTAATTAATCAATCAATCAATCAATCAATCAATGATCATCACAAGTCTAGACTAAAACTGGGAGGAGGCACATTTTCAACAACATTTTATCTATGGTAAAACCTCTCAAATGTTATACAACATACTATGATATAGGAGCAAACTTCTATTCACTCTGTAAAGATAAAGTGGAGTGAACAGAGAATGATGTCACAGTCCCTCCTCTTGTTCGTCCACAAGCTGCTCTGTGTTTTGTTTGAAGCCCCAAACACACAAGCATGTTTGTGCATGCGTGTCCCTCTGTGTGAAACCATTGACTGAATGTTTGTTTTTCTCCTTTAAATCTGTGAATTAAGGATTTATTTCAACCAAACCAGAATTGATGATTGTTGGAACAGTGGAAAGACCAACAAAGATGGTTTTGGTCAGTTTATTTTGTTATTTGGGTTTGGTGTTTTTATCAATGCGGTCGGGTGTCCATAGCACACGTTTATTTTGGTTTGAGTTGCTGTGCTCTAGCATGACATATACAGTCACCCACAGATCAGATCAAATACTATCTGTAAGCACTGATGGTGGTGAAACTGAGAGTGTGTGTGTGTGTGTGTGTGTTTGTGTTTGTGTGTGTGTGTGTGTTTGTATCTCACTTGAAGCAGTTTTCCTCATAGATGCTGTTCCACACTCTCCAGGCTGAAGAACCCTTGTATCCAGTAAATCGCTCTGGATTCAGCAGAAGATCCACATACTCTGAATCTGGAGAGGTTTCATCTGTACACATGTACAAACACATACCACTTGTAAGCAAATTCATGATGTATAACATGAAAAATAGAACAAACATCCTGTTCTGGAGTCATGAGGTCATTATCTTCTCAAGAAAAGTGATCAGGAGATTTTATATGTTGGGTGGTGTCATGAGCAACATGGCTGCAAGTTGTTCAGATATCTGCTGTAGCTCAAAGTAAATCCTCACCATCTAGCTCACAGAAGTGGTCCTGAGCATCGTCATGTCTCGCCCAGTCAGCGAAAGCCTCTTTACTCTGGTTACTGAAACAGGAAGTAAAACAAATGAGAATAAGAAATATAGAAATGAAAGAATCAGAAGTAAATAGGAAAGAATTAGACAAGAAAAAATAAACATGGTGACAAAACTTATTAAGAAGTGTTCTATGATGCTGTTATCTGTGATAAAGAATCAACGCTTTCTTTGACTGATTGTGATTTTCAGAGCCTGAAATAGTTATAATAACAATAATGACAACAACAACAGTTATTACTATTTCTATTACTCTTAAGAAGTCCCTTTCTGACTACCCACCATCATCAAACTTCTATAAATCTAAATTGTTAGAATAAAAGCCACTAAGAAATGCAAAGTCAAGTGTTGGACTAAACATAAATCACAAATCGCCCAGGGTCCCGATTTTGATTACAAACATAGCTACACAATTAAGTGTCCTAACAAGCTGCAGGTTAAAGGTTTAATCTGATGAAAATAGGAACCTCCTCCAGTTTTATATGGAGTAATCGTCCAGTAACACAAATCTAATGTAACAACAGGGCGCTTTGTACTGCACAGACTGTAGAGATGGGCTGACATGAAGACAAAACACATCCACAAACATTTAGATGTTGCAATACATTCAGTATTAGTTTCAGTAAGAATATTGATTAATGCTCTTTGACCAACACGGAAAATATTTTGATTGCAGAGATCGAGTAGTGTGTGACTGAAAACTTTATCTGCAGCTGCACACATCTATAACTTTTGCTACAATCCAGAATGTGAGTACATGTTGAACAAATATCGATGTCCAAATCAAGTACTTGAGTACTCATCTCTACTGTCTACATGAATAAGTGTTTAAAAAGCAAATACATCTCCAGCCTGACTTGCGCTCTCTCAACCTGTGATGACCCTCCACATTTTCCATGACAGAAGTGCAGTGAAGGTCGGCATGCTGCTGTTGGTTGTGAATGCTGGGAATCCTGCAGCAGCTGCCAGTCAGACGTTGGTGAATGTTTGACTGGTCACTATCAGCTGCTGAGGCTGCTTTGCATTTTGAGTAAATGAGCTGCTACAGCTGATACAGTGAAAGTGTCTGCAGCCTGCAGCAGATTAAATAGGCAAGAGGAAATCTGTGGTGTCACCTCAGGGTGCTGTTGATGGCGCCCAGTTCTTTGGCCTGTTCACACTCTGTCATGTCTGACATCGTATTCGCTGCCTGGGAGTACTGGAGAGAGAGAGAGAGAGAGACAGAGACAGAGAGAGAGACTGTTAGTAAGAGAAAGAACAGGCTAATACAGTAATAATCTCACACATATTTTTCTTCATTGTAATTCCGGTTATGCAAAGATATTCTTAACACAGAAACCTCCTCCTCCGATTCACACCTCTAAGCTACTGCTCTAACTTGTTGCACAACAAAAACAACATCACCATTCCAAGTTCCAGGAAGAGATCAACATTTTGGGAAATACTTTTGCTTTCCTGTCAAGAGTTTGACGAGAGGACTCATACCACTCTCATGTCTGTTTGTTTAATATGAGCAGCTGATTAGCTTAGCTTTGCATAAAGTCTGGAATGCTAGCCTGATTGTGTCTAAAGGTAACAAAATGTCTGAGTTCCTCTAAAGCTGGTTGCAGAGACGTGTTGGTTTTACACTTTGGCTTGGTGTGGTTTAAACAAACAAGACAATTTGTGAGCTTGAGATGAAGTTCCTAAAGTCATCAGGGCCAGCGTATTTATTTTCAAAGTGGTCTGACAAATTTCTATGTAATTGTTTTTCCATCTCAAGATCCGTAATTGTAGTCGCTGTGAATCCAAGCTGACTGAAGCCGCTGCCAGTAAGGAAACTACAAACCTTTAACTTTTCAAGCAGATATAGATTTTACGCAAAGTATCATTTTACGTTTACTACACAACCTTACATTAACCTGTAGAGTCCCAGATGTGTCAGTCAGGATTTGTAAACTCCCCCTAAACACTGCTGAGGTGGCACATATTCATGTGTCCCTCCCACTGGTTCTAACAGTAACACTGAATTTCCTGGCTGATGGTCAGTGAAACAGATTCGACCTTGACTGAGACGTGTGCAGATGTCCAAACACTTCTGGATCATTACAAAACAAACATGAGGCTGTGGGCCAAAAGCAGGCAAACACTCGGCCTCTACATGGAAACCATCAGAGGTGATAAGCTGAGTGCTCGAAGAGTTTAGTGTGTGTGTTGACTGAATCAGCTGATGGGACAGAAAGTTCTGGAACAAATGCAGCTGGTCCTAAACTTCCTTAAACAAGGCGTTTTTTTGTCACGTATGAGGCTGTGTCACAAACAGATCTTCTTACTTTGTGCCATGGAACTAAATTGTTGTCCAAAAACTATTAAAAACACATCAATAAGCCACAGTGTTGCACCGGGTGACATGTCCCTTCATACACTGTCCTGCTGCCAGAAATACTCACTAAAACACAGATTTGTGATTTCGCATCTGAAAATTAGAGTTGTTCTGAAACTAGTATCGTAAATATTATAAATACTGCAGGATCAGTGGGATCATGTATCAGCGAGTATGGATGTCTGTGCACTGATCCAAAACAATGGGCTGATGGTTAGTATTGACCAGAGACACACTTTTGATAATGACCTGTGTTTCTAGTTGCAAGAACAAAGAAAAATGTTGACGAGACATCAAACCCAACATTACACATCTCCAGTTTTACCTTGTTGTAGTTCCCAGACTTGATGCCCACCGGGATCTTACTCTGTAAAACACAACACAGATAAACAAACAAACAAACACAAAATAAGAGACAACTTCATCTAAACAGAAACATATAAAATAAAAAAAAACTCTAAATCAAAAATGGTACAAAATCTATTTTCGTGAGTTAACAGATACATTTTGATAAGCTGCTGTTGAACTGAAATAATTGACCAATTCATGCTTTTCCCCTGCAGCTTTGGACAAAACATGCCGTTTTTCATGCATAATGGGATAAACAGTACTGCAATTGAATAAATTGGCGATGAAACTTGAGCTGACTGTATAAAATTATCTGTTGTGACCTCTAGGACAATCACAGCCTTGTGGAACTGTACAACCACAAACTAGAGACCAACCACATTCATAGGACGGATGGCTTTCCCACGTATATTCACAATAATGTGGTTTCTGAGCAATTTACTAATTTGCCTTGGAATAATGATTTTTGAGTATATAGAAAAATGTTTTATAAATAAGATGTATTCTTATTATCAAGCAGGTGGGTGTTGGTGATCTCTGACCTCTGGACAGGGTTCCACATGGCAATCTTTGATGGCACAATGTCCGTCGTCAGGCCAGAAGGGACATGGTCGCTTCAAGTTCACCTGAAAAAGACAGAAAAAATCTTTACGTTTAAATTTATACCTATTAAAGTCAGATTCAACTAAACCAACTTTACTGAGCGCCAGTTTAATCACAGTGTTTGATAGTTTCGTGACTGTACTTGAAGACATTCAAAGGTCTTGAAATTTTCTGGACTCACTGATCTTCATGTGTTAAAGTAATGATGGGCCGACATTTCACTTTATTTAGACAAGCTGTTCTTAATATTGATTACTACAGTCGAATAGGGCCACTTACTGTATGCCAACATTACCTCTGAATAACACAACTGATGGACTAATGGAAAAAGCAGGTGTGCGCAAAGAAAACACTGAAGCATGTACACAGGCAGGTTTTTGTTTAAGATTAGCATGTACCTGAACTACAGGGAGTGTCCTTTCCAAAGTGCTGTTTACAGCAGCAGCTGCTGCTGTCACTGTAACTAACTACAGAACTCTGAATCATGCAAACTGAGGGAGATGAATATTATCATCCAAGAGGTCAAAAATTAAAAGCTGTAATTGTTGAAGGACAAGAGGAAACCTGACAGTGAAGAAACTTTTTAGATTTTTAGGTAAGTAGATGGACCAATTGTTTTACACATCCAAATGTTATCCCCTTGTCTAGAGGAAATTGATCACTGCAGTTTACAGTAAACAACAAGCATTATATATATTATAGGAATGAATCCGATTTTCACAGGGCTAGAAGGTAATTCATAGATGAGGTGAGTCATGTTGTGTTTATAGTGAAGCAGCCGCTCTTACTCTGTAGTATCTGAAGTAGTCTTTTTCCGTCAGCCTCTTGATACGAGGGTAAATCTTGAAGTTGTTGAAGACGTCGATGCTTTCAACATCACAGAAGCAGTCATCCAGGACTCCCGTCAGCTAAAGCAGAGCAGAGACAACTTTCATCTTACATGTAGTTTTTATACACACAAACATTTTTTGTTTATATGTTTCACAAATTTATCTCAGAAAATAAATTCACAGCAGCTCAAAACTCCTGGTGTGACAGGAAGTTCAGTTAAACTGTGTGTAAGATGAGAGTGTCAGTCATGACACTGACACAGGGCCATATACTGCAAGGGTAATTAAATACAATGTTTTTGGAATGACGGCAGAAATTTTCATCAATAAATGAGCCCCGGTGTCTCATATATAAATTGACACTTGAAAAAACAACAAATACATTTTTTAAAAAGCATCAAATGAAGTGTTAGAGAACCCGATCTGACGCCTGATCGTGAGAAATAAGCAGCTGTTGCAGGATATAAAATGTAACTGACATAAAACCAAAGTCCATGCAGACTGGACTCTAATCTCACAGTATTGCACAGTTATTTAACATATATTTAACTTATTGCGGTCAACCTTTAGGGTGCATTCTAATAGAGCGGTGTTACAATGTTCCACTTAATAAAATTAAGTAAGTTCTGTGTATTTGTTGGATAACTGAGGTCATCAACAGACCCAGAGGCCCAACAAGGAAAACCAAAACACTCAACGTTGCTGTATTTAGATGTACTGCAATCAGAAAAACAATAGTTTACATTTAATCCATTTCTAAAGTTCTTCGATTAATTTTACTTTATACTTCTTGTATGGAATGTGCTAAATCAATAAAGTTACTGTTATGGTATTACACTTAATATTAACACTATTACTAATACTGTGGTTTTTTTGGAGGGTGTGTTTTTTTCCCCACTTTTTATCTGACAGTGCCGCTAAAGGCAGACAGGAAAGGCAGGGTAGGCAGGCATGCAGCAAAGAGCTTGAAACTGTTTTATTTCGGCATTTTCAAACATTTACTTATTCCTGCTCTTCAGCTGTGGGTCATTTTCTGCCTTTTATGGTTTTACATGATCGTAAAGTGAATCTCTTTTTGGACTGTTGGTCGGTCAAACGTGACATGTAAAGACGTCACCTCGGGCTCTGAGATACAGTGATGGGCACTGATGAAAATAACTGATAATGGAAATAAGTGTTAGTTGCACCCTAAGTAAAGATATACAATTCATTTGATTTTTAAATCTCTTTGATTTATTTTATTTTATACATCTTCTTGTATGTATTGTAATGTGTTATATCAATAAAGTTCTATTATTGTTGTTGTTTTTATTATTATTGCTACTATACATGCTACTATATTGATTTGCATTGTTCATTTTGTTATGACAAAGACAAGCTAAAAACAGATTTCTGATAATAAAAACAATCCGTTATGAGAACCAATCTGCATCACCTGATACACAGAAATATCCGTTAATCAACAACCTCAATTTGACCAGACCTGCAAACTACCAACTATCTGCATTATAACAGCACAGCTGTCAGGACTGAGCAGCACGGCGCTCCCCAAGGAGCTGGGAGCAGCTAGAAGCAGTCCAGAGCGCCTCTTTTATTTTTAGTGGTAGTCTGTTCTTTATTGTTGAGTGGCAGCAAAACAATGAAGTCGTCATTAAAAACATGTCTGTCTGACTAACAAACACCGAAGAGATAAACAGAGAAAATATTTAGACAAAAAAAAACATCTATTAATACTATGAAGCATCAAAATGACTAAAATGTGACAACAACAACAAAAAAACAGTAAATGCTTTCATCTAAAGATGAACACTGGATGTAAAATAGCTGCTAAAATGAACACTGCTGATGTGCAACACGATGCATTCATAATGTGTTGATTTACAACTCATGCTGCTTCACCAGAGGCAACACTTCCACTTTTTACAGCAGGAAGCCAGCAGACAGACAGACAGACACAGAGACAGACTGCGGTCTACCTGCACTCCCATACATAATACATCTACCACCTCACTGTTACCTGAACTATGCAGGTCAGATTCAGACCTCCAGCTGCTGACATGTTAAACTAAGACAAATGTGTTTGACCTGCAGAGTAACTAAACAATCAGAAACCTTTAAATCTAACAACATTCTTGAGTTCAGTAAACAAATGAAGCATTAATTAAAGGTGGAGCGTGGAGTCAACACCACCAGGTTACAGTGCACACGCCTGGTTTAACTGTCTGAAAAACACAGTCAAGAGTGAACAAATAAATAGTAAGTAAGTAAGACAATTATTTTCTATTTCAAAATGTATTTATTTTTTTTTTATCTGAGCAAAACCCAAAGACATCGAATTTGCTGTCATAGACAAATAGGATAGATAAAGAGGACCAGGCAGAGTTTCACCTGATTGATTAACTCCCTAATCATTTCAGCACTGAAGTAAATATACTTAAACATACAACGCATTATCTTATGCAATTCTAAGTCTATTCAAAGCATCGTAATCCTGTGTGTAAATTTGCATTGAAACAGATCTCTGCTCAACTTTGAGGTTAAACACCAACTGTGAAATAGAAAAAGGCCACGTGTTCACCTGGTGACGAAGCTGTGATTATCTCACTACTATTAGTGACAAGTAATTTTGCTGTCTGGAAAGATGACAATTAAAAGTGGAGAGCTTTTCCATGTCCATTTCTTAGCTTAAACTAATTTCCAAAGATGTAACCAGGGAAGAAATGAACCAAGAAAACAGACCAGTGTTCAGCTGGTACACTTAGAATTAAAGATTTCCAATGAACTGTTAACAGCAGGTCAAATGAATATGCAAAAATGCAAAATTTGTCAACAGGCAAACATTTACAGATGTGATGGATTAACTTTTCAATAATAATTGAAGAGTAAATAAATATTGAGTTGGGTTTGAATTGATTTTTTTTTCGTTCTTTCCTATTTTAACAATAATTAGTGTTAGATTACTGCAGGTGTCTATTTTTAGCACTGACAGCCCTGCCAGTGTTAGACCATGGAGTTTTAATTTAAATCAACAGTCCATTGGTCGTACATGACCTGACAGCTGTCATTTACATTTTAAGATAGGCTGCATGGTATCAAGTGTGATATAACCGCCATACCTTTTGTTGAATCTATATGGACAAATTTAAATGACAACTGGGAACAAACTGTTGAACACAAACATAAAAAGAAGAGTCTTTAAAACAACAACTCGCCTGTTCAAACCCATAAATCCTCCAAATTTTACGTTTATTTTCAGTGATAGTCAGGATATAAAAACATCCCTGCTAATACCACATTTCTTTTCAGTCAGCTACTTAAATAAGTGTCTTTTTAATCAAAATTATCAGACCAAATCAAACATCAGACCAAGCATATTGAGCCAGTTTTTGGTACTTGATGAGCAGCAGAAATACATTTAAAAATATAACACAAACACAATCCCTTTCGCTTCTTCTTTTTTAAGCCTTTTTAGTGCTGAACTAAATCAGGATTGTATCTCCTGCAGACAGAAACACCTGGAAAGTCTCAGTGTGACACTTAACAGATCACATAAACCAAACCACAGCTGACCTCCAGCAGTCCAGCAGAGTCCAGCAGTCCACCGAACACCACCAGTAACGGCAGGAAGAAGCAAACTCCTCTCAGCATGCTGTTGTTGGTTCCTACTTCTGTTTTCACTTCCTTCAAATTAAAACCTCCTCTCAGTAAACTTAGTGTCCATATGTCACAGCAGCAGCAGCTCTGTCTGTGGGCTGAGCTGTCACTACAGTCCCATGCTCGACCTGCGGGCCCGCCTCCAAACAACCAGCTGTCAAATTAAACCCCGCCCCCGCCGTCGGCGCCTCCTTGTTTTGTAGTCCTCTTCCTGATCTGTTGCCTTTAGGACCACTTGTTAGCTTTGGCATAAAAGACTACAACTCCCGTCGGACAGCAAGAGGCGGGAGCTTTGCCACGGCCAATCACGGTACACCACGCTTTGTTAGACGGTAGTAAAAATAACATTAGTTTGGGTTAAAGACTTTGATATTTATGCTCATTTTTAGTTATTATTATTAAGATTCCCTTTACTGTAAAGCCTTTGAATGGCGAAGGAAGGTGTGAAGGTAACCTACTGATTTAAAAACGGTATTTCTCAGATAGATTAAAATACAGCAGTTGGCATTTAGCCGGAATAATATTGTTTTTTTTGTTTTTTTTAAAATAATGTGAGTTTGACACACAGATAGATGGAGAGTGTTGCTGCCAGCTGGCATCAGACACACACACACACACACACACACACACACACACACACACACACACACACACACACACACACGCGGTGACGTCAAATTAAGATGACAGTAGAAAATGCTAGAAGATTTCCTGGAAGATAGTCGCCACGTTTAAAGCTTCACACGTAAATACAAACCCCCCCGTCATGACACGTTGACTTTAAAGGTTACACAAGCACCGTGCTGGGGTAACTTACATGACACAGGCAGCTCTGGTCCGGACTGTCTGCGGCTCTGCTCGGGTGCTCGCTGTGCTGCGTTTGAGGTTTTACGTTGTTTTGTTGAAACCAACCCAGAACAAAGTTCCCGAAGAACCAGGCCAGCAGTAAAACACCAAACGCCGGTAAAGTTACTTTCCACATCACTCACTGAGCTGGTGGTGAACCGGTGGGGGAATAAAAACAACGACAAAAAGCAGCAGCACTTCGCTCAGCTCGGGCTCGTCCTGATGTGTGGCGAGTTGGTAGCTACGGTAACGTTAGCTTCGGGCTAGCTGAAGTTAGCATCCGCAGGCTAACAGCGCCTATAAAAAGCAGAGCGAGTCGGTGAACTGAGCAGCCCGCTGTCTGAAGACCCTCACACGGACACCTAGACCTCTAAATCCCCTTACAGACCCGGGGTCATTGTTTTAAAATGGTGCATGACTCGTGAAGTTTTTGTCCACCAGCCTCCCCTTTAAGCATCAAGTTAGCGAAACAGAAATTAGTTTTACTTCCGGTTACATTTTCAAAATAAAATACGCAATGACGTCTTGATAATTTGTGATAAATGTAGTTAAAATCTCAAGTTTAAACACAACTAACGTCATGTTCATGACAACTTTATATATCAGTAGTAGAAAGTATATTACTTATATACTTAAGCCTCCTATAAAATGTAGCTGTCTTGCAATTTGGTTGTCATCCGGACAATTATTATCATTGCAGCTGAAATGATTAGTCAATGTTGTTCATAAACAAGAAATCAATCAGTAACTCTTTTAATAAGCAATTCATGTCTTAAGTTATTTTTAATCAAAGATGCCAAAACATTCAGCTTCCCCAAAGTTTTTCTATTTTCTATTATCTTTTATTGTAAATGATAAAACAAGACATTTGAAGACATCACCTTGAAGAAATGTAAAGGACATATTACAGTTTTCTGATGTTTTAAACATCTGATCAATCAATCATTTAAGCAAAATAAATAAATAAATAAAATAAAAACAGCAAATGAATCAACAGTAAGTGTCAGTGTGTGTCTGTTAAAAGCCAATTTCCCTTCGTGTGTACATATACTTGGCCATCTTTGGTTGCAGCCCTAACTGTTATGATGTTTATTAATAAAATGTTTCAAAGTTTTAATGCCGCATTTAATGAGCGCTCATGAACAAACTTCTTGTAGAAATGTTTTATTTTGAAACTGGAGTCGTCTATTGTAAGTTGAGTCAGATGTGATTCCCTCCTGTGGACACCAGAGGTGAACATAACAGCGCACATCAGCGGGAGGGCAGCTCCAACTTTTTAAATAAGAACTGGGAAAGAAGCAAAAACAAGAATATTACAGGACAACGGTGAGCTAAACAAAACTTTAAAATTGTTGCAGAGCAAAAATAAAAGGGACTGTTGTTCTCTTCTGAAGATATTTTCTTGATTGTGGGATTGATATCTTTTTGTGCAAAGTGCAAGCTGCAGAAAAACCCACAGAGACGATCAAAGAACAAAAAACTGTGTGAAGAAAAAATCGTGTGCCAAATGTATGTAAATATAATCATGTCTAAAACTAAAGTAGAAAACAACTTCCCAAACAGAGTAGCAGAGGCGGAGCAACAGGAGGAGAGCTTCGACGTCCTGTTCCTGAAATGAAACTTAAGGTTTGTCAGAGCCACAGCAGAGCTGCAGTCGAGACAAGTCTGTGTGTTTCTGTCTAAAGAAATATTAAACAGAGTTCATCAGGTCTTTTTAAGAAGCGACTCAAACACTGGTAAGTGCATCTGATAATGTTTACTGTGTTTCAACAGCAAAGTCATTTGCATAAACCAAAAAAAAATTTTTTTTAGCTCTTATCAGACAAAAGATTACTCTTTTCATTTCATGATGACACTTGTCGATTTACATATCAGTTTCTTAATATTGCAGTACTATACAATTTTTACACAAATGAAAAACACACATGAACAAACATTTTACTAATACTTTGACCTTTGTTCTCAGTGTGTAGCTATGTCTGCTGCCAACAGTATGCTGTCTGAAGCTCAGTTTCTGTGCTCCATCTGCCTGGATGTGTTCACTGATCCAGTCAGCACACCATGTGGACACAACTTCTGCAAAAACTGCATCAGTGAACACTGGAATGTTAATTACAGATGCCGGTGTCCCAATTGTCAAGAGGTTTTTTCCAAAAGGCCTGATTTGAAAGTCAATACTTTTATCAATGAGATGGTTTCTCAGTTCAGAAAGTCAGCTCAATGGAACGCCAACAGGAGCAGCTTAGTTAAACAAATTGCCAAACAAGGAGAAGTCCCCTGTGACGTCTGCACTGGTACCAAGCTGAGGGCCCTGAAGTCCTGCCTGGTGTGTATGGTATCCTACTGTGAGACTCACCTGGAGCCTCATTTGACAGTGTCAGGCTTGAAAAGACATCAGCTGATCAACCCTGTGGAGAACCTTGAAGCCAGGATGTGTACGAAGCACGATAAACCTTTGGAGCTGTTCTGTAAAAGTGACCAGACATGTGTCTGTACGCACTGCCCAGTTTTAGACCATAAGACACATGTAGTTGTTCCTCTGAAAGTGGAATATGAAGCAAAGAAAGCAGAGCTGGGGAAGACTGACGCTAAAATACAGCAAATGATCCAGAAGAGACAACAGAAGATTCATGAATTCAAACACTCACTGAAGGTCAGTCAGGAAAATGCGTACACGGAGGTTGCAGAAGGTGTTCGGGTTTTCACTTCTCTTAAGGAGTCTGTTGAGAGAGGCCTGAGTGAGTTAATCGATGGAATCCGAAAGGGCCAAAGGAAAACAGAGAAATGGACCGAAGGCTTCATCGAAGAGGTGGAACAGGAAATCTCTAAGCTGAAGAAGAGAAGCTCTGAGGTGAAGGAAATTTCACGCTCTGAAGACCACATCCTCCTCCTCCAAAGCTTCCCATCTTTGAAGGACATCCCACCCACAAAGGACTGGACAGGGGTCAGCATACCTCCAGCATCATATAAGGGGACTGTGATGAAAGCTGTGGTTCAGCTGGAGAAGACACTCAGTGAAAAGATGAAGAAGCTGCTCGCTGAGGCTGAGCTGAAGAGGGTCCAGCAGTATGCAGTGGATGTGACTCTTGATTTTCTTACAGCGCATCCTGAACTCATGCTCTCTCTTGATAGGAAACAAGTGAGACAAGGTCATGTGAAGAAGCTTCTCCCAGACAACCCAGAGAGATTTTCTCATTATAATTTTGTTCTAGGAGAGCAGAGTTTCTCTTCAGGCAGATTCTACTTTCAGGTTCAGGTTAAAAACAAGCCAAAATGGAACTTGGGAGTGGTCAGAGAGTCAATCAGCAGGAAGGGAGAAATCAAAATGAGACCAGAGGTTGGTTTCTGGACCATATGGTTGAGAAATGAAAATCAGTACAAAGCTCTTGATGACCCTCCAGTTGTTCTCTCTCTGCAGTCTAGGCCTGAGAAGGTGGGAGTGTTTGTGGATTATGAGGAGGGTCTGGTCTCCTTTTATGACGTAGATGCTGCAGTTCTTATCTACTCCTTTACTGGCTGCTCCTTCACTGAGAAACTCTACCCGTTCTTCAGTCCCTGCAGGAATGAAGGTGCTAGAAACTTTGACCCGCTGGTCATCTGTCCGGTTACTTAAACTGCCTGATCATGAGCAGTTTATTAAACAATGAAGAATTACCGACATATATAGATCAATCTTATTTCATACCCACAGTGTAAATACACACCAGACAATGCCAATGTCTGTCTTTTTATTGATTCATTAACCTTTTTAACCGTGCAACACAGAGGGGTGGGTCCATCATGACATCAAAGCTAGACCTTTACATCCAATATGCATCACAGGTATGGCAGCCATAAAAATCTTGCCATCCTGAACTTGAGTATTTCTCTGTGTGTCATATAGCTTCAGCATTTTAACATGATCAATGAGTACCGCATTTGTCTATGTTAAAATTAGTGTAAGTGTAATGCTACTTAAAAAGAAAATATCTTTGTTCACAAGAGTCTGTCATGTTTGGCCCCAATAATATTGATATGCACATTACTGAGTTATGTATGTAGTTACACATTAATTTGCCTTTAAGATCTTATTTACTTGCTTTCAGAGTTACTTGACTGTGTGTATAATTCTGTTGGTATCTCTAGATGTTGATATGGACAATGTGTGTCATTCCTTATTGTAACAGATACATTTGGCATAACAATCAGAAGCTGTGTCACTAAACCATTCTACAGCTGAACAGGGTCGGTCTCCTTAAACAACCATTGTGCCTTTATGACAACAAAAATTACAGATAATTAGTAACGAGAGAGAAAAGTCTCCCTAGTTGAAATTCATTTAAAGACAATGATGTTTTTAAAAAGCTTTTAAACTTTGCATAAACTTTATTCTGTCAAGATTTGCACTATTTCACTTTTTTTGCCATTTTTTTTAATTTTAACTTTTTATCATATTTTTAATTCTGGTGATTTATGTAAAGAACTTTGGATGTCTGTTAAGTCTGTGTTTCAATACCATTGTTACCGGATGGGATTGGTTAAAAACGTTTCAAATACATAACTTAGTCCGTCAGTGAACCTCCAACCTTATTCTTAAAAGACGTGGTCTTGATGAACTGATGCTGTAAAGAATGAATCAAATGACTGAATCAAATACAAATGAATGAAAGCATGAAAACATTTTGTCATGAATGAAAGTGTAATGCTGGACTGCAGTAAAATCCTGTGCAGAAGAAGAAACTGTTGTAGATGTGTTTTATTTTGAAACTGGAGTGTTGTCCTTAAAATTTCCACAAGGTGGGTGTGCTTCCTTATTGAGGCCTCTAGTGGTCAGCATAACAGCACAAACTAGAGGGAGGAGACTTGTGAGCAGACTGCACACACCTGTCAACTTACAACTTACAACCTACATCTTAAAAATTAACACCATAAAAGAGATAATGAGGCCAAACAAAAACATCAGAAAACAGAAAAATAGCTGCCTGCACAAACATCAATAGACTAAGATTTACTGACTGACTCTACTGACTGTACATGTTTAATTTTCAAGATATGTATGTGCTGAAGTTATTGCCTTGTTATGATCTTATTTGAGCAATTATTCAGTGACAGAAACATATACATGTTGTAAGAACAAGTAAACATTTTGCTCGCTGTCTGCACAAGATAATAACCTGTACAAGTTATGACTTTGGCTGGACAATATAAAATATCATCCTTCAGGCCTCTGGGGCTTCATACATTTCAGATCCATTCACATCACAATTGTGGAAACAATAAAAATTAGAAAATCATTATTTAGCGCATCTTTAACGCGCACACACGCACACGTATATGTGCGTGGGTCAGTAGTAGCCATGGAAATAGAACGGTCACGTGCAGACGAGGTCATATATAAGGCCTGCTGACCTTTCGCACGTTCTCACTTTGCACGTGAACTTGACCTGCAAAGACTGACCGCGTGGAAAACCTGTACCGGACAACCGAGAGGAGAAGAAGGAGAAGGAGGAGAAGAAGGAGGAGAAGGAGAAAAAAGAGGAGGAGGAGAAGAAGGAGGAGAAGGAGAAGAAGGAGGAGAAGGAGAAAAGAGAGGAGAAGGAGAAGAAGGAGGAGAAGAAGAAAAAGCAGGAGTAGGGGAAGGATTTTTTTTTCAGCTTTATTTACAGTGGGCTTAAAGCAAACAAGCAGAAAAAGGAGAAGGGGGAGAAGAAAAGAAGGGGAAAAGAAGAAGGAGAAGCACCAGAAGGAGCAGAAGAAAAAGGAGGAGGAGAAAGAGAAAAAGGCCGAAGGAAGAGAAAACACCTGCGGGAAAGATGCCTCCTTCCGGACCGCCCCCCCCCCTCCGAGGGACCTGCTGTTTGGAGACCTGCCTGCGCCGGACCTGTTTGCCCTGGACCCGCCTGAGCTGGACTATCCTCTGGGTAAGACACTTAAATCAATGTATTCTTATTCTTATTCTAATATGTGAGCAGAACCTGTGTAATTTAACAGTGGACGAGTTGGAAAATGTTTGAGATACAGATTGGGTCATACTCGGTGTAAACGTGTTGTTAGTTGGTTTTAGCGCTTTAAAACTTCGGGTAATATCTTAACAATAGTGCAGAGATGTACTGACGTTTTCATTTTGATTTATATATTTGTATTGGTATTAATTTTGGCGATTTTGAGTGAAAACATATTTGAAAGTCAAGATGGCGACTGGACCGTTTTTCATAAAACGCATCGAATGTACATTTTTATCACCATGGAGACGATTGAACTTTTAGCGGGTAACGCCTGAACGCGCATGCGTAATCAGAGCTCACCTGGTTTAAACGTACACAGAACTGTTGTCGTTTAAAGTTCCTCACGTAATGAATCATTTTTAGGGACAAAACTAAAATATATTGTAAACGATAGTGTGAAATGAGATTTATTTGTGAGATTAGATGATTTTTCTCGGATTGATTTAATTATTGATAACTATTTGTAATCTGTTCCTTCAGTTAAAAGAGGAACTATATTTTATAGTACACCTGTAATATGAGTGATTGTTAACAATGGTGGAGTGATATGAAGTGGATGATGTATTACATGGTTGGTCAATGTTAAAGAAAATGTCCCTGTGTGTTTGCTTGGCCCACAGCCTGAAACTAATTTAACTTAGTAAAAGTTTATTGTTAACATCATAGACATATATACATAGACGCCGCATTGAGCGCTGAATCGTACGTCAACGTCGCCGCCATATTGGATGTGGCAGATCTGCCGGTAAACTAATACAAGGAAATGGACTGAACTTCATAAAGCGCCTTTCTACAAAGTTCTTTAAGTTAATGCCTCTTATACACCCATTCACACACACACTAATATATCTGGGAAACAAACAGGCACCAAAAACAACGTATGTAACTTTTAAAGTGATGATTATAAATGTTTACTCCTTATGTAAGCACCAAACCAACGTATGCATTTTTCTAATGCTGAGTGTTTACAGCTACTAATGTGTGTAACACTGTTATTGTGATGATATATATGTGTGTGTGTGTGTGTGTGTGTACATGTTCATCAGTGTGAATATGAAAACGATTAATCAAAATCAGATGTAAACGAAAAATGTAAATGTTAGTGCTCTTTATTCAGAAAACCCTCATGCCACATCTACATTTCAGGATCTGGTTATTATAGACACAGATTAAATGTTAAATATAAATATTTCAATATTTATCATCACAATAACAGCATTAGAAAAATACATACGTTGGTTTGGTGCTTACATAAGGAGTAAACATTTACAATCATCACTATAAAAGTTACATACGTTGTTTTTGGTGCCTATTTGTTTCCCAGATATATTAGTGTGTGTGTGAATGGGTGTATAAGAGGCATTAACTTAAAGAACCTTGTAGAAAGGCGCTTTATGAAGTTCAGTCCACTTCCTTGTATTAGTTTACGGGCAGATCTGCCACATCCAATACGGCGGACCCGTTGACGTATCGCGACCAATGACCAACCCGCTCAATGCGGCGTCTATGTATATATGTCTATGGTTAACATGGGGTAGCCAGTGTTACAATAGATTTGAACATGTGCGGTTTTCCACTTTTTCATTAAGTGCAAATCCTGTTTTTTACATCACGTGTCAGGGGTTGGCCTAGATTTTTGTGTAAACCTTTTATCTTTGTCATACGTTTTTAAAATTTCTTCTGCAATGCCTCTGTCCTCAATTTTCACACACAACGTTATGACAGAGTGCAATTTAAGTTGTTAAGTGTTATTTGGATGTATTACTATTTTTAACTATTCACAACTTTATAACTCAACTTTATAACTCAACTTTTCTTTTAACATTTTCCTGCAGATGTCGTCTTCGTGGAAGAGGCGGGTGGTTATCTCTTTATTTGGTGGGAGGAAGACGAGGGCTCCATTTCTTCTGACAGAGAGCATGGTGACCCCGACTTCATCTTTTCAGATGAAGACGAGGGCTCCATCTCTTCTGACAGAGAGCATGGTGACCCCGACTTCTTCTCTTCAGATGAAGACGAGAGCTCCGCCTCTTCTGACGGAGAGGATGGAGACCCCGACTTCATCCCTTCGGATGAAGACGAGGGCTCCACCTCTTCTGATGAAGACGGAGACATCCCTGTTTCAGGCTCTTCAGACGAAGGCGAAGACTCCCTCTCCGGTTCTTCAGATGAGGACGATGCCTTCTCAGTGTTCTGTTCTTCATCTGAAGGCGAAGGCTCCTCGGCCTTCAGCTCTTCAGATGATGACAGAGCCTTTTTTGGCATCAGTTCCTCAGATGAAGACGATGGCCACATCACTGTCTCTCTGGGTGCTGATGAGGTCGATGAAGGCGATGATGTTGGGAGTGTGAAATCATCGCCTGAGTCCTCAAGCAGCATCGAGGATCCCACCTCCTCCTCTTCTGGTACTAGCGTTTCCAGTAAGAGGAGCAGGGAGGACAGTGATGAGGACTGGACCCCCAGTCCAAGGCCAGGGAAACGCTGGAAGGAGTAATCTTCTTCGTCTGACTGGATGGTGGAAGACATCCAGTCAGATGATGAGGAGTCTTCTGAAGAAGAGTCCTGAACAGAGGAGGACAGCTCAGTCGACATGGATGGCTACGAGACCGATGACAATCATGATGATGAGGAGTCGTCAGATGAAACTTCTGCTTCTTGTGACTGCACGTCACCTGAGGAAGAAGTTTAAGATGGCAACAACCTCATCATCATGGATTGTTTTGAGGCCGATGTAGACCATCCTGTCGATGAAGAAGACATCACTGTTATCACTGAGGACGAACATGACGAACCTAACGAATAGGATGTCCTCAGTGATAACGAAGGTGCCGACATTCCTCCCCCTCCTCTGACATCGAGAAGATGGAGAACAAGATAAAGATGTAGTTGATTAATGTAATGTTATGTAGCAAAATGTAAAGTAATGTAATATTATGTAATGTAGGAAAATGTAATATGTAATGTAGTAGTAAAATGTAATGTAATATAATGTAATGTAATGTAGTAAAATGTAATATAATGTAATGTAATATAATGTAGTAAAATGTAATATAATGTAATGTAATATAATGTAAAATGTAATGTAATATGTAATGTAATGTAGTAAAATGTAATGTAATATGTGATGTAATGTAGTAAAATGTAATATAATGTAATGTAATGCAATGTAGTAAAATGTAATATAATGTAATATAAAGTAGTAAAATGTAATGTAATGTAATGTAATGTAACATTGAAAACAAAAACTTTCCTCTCCAAGAATCGCTACCTTATCGTGGTGGAGAGGTTTGCGTGTTCCTGTGACCCTGGGACCTGTGTTGTTGTTGGAGTCATCCTGGTCGGGTGTCCCAAGGCAAACTGGTCTCAGGAGAGGGGCCAGACTAAGAGCGATTCACAGACAAAATTTAGATTTTTGCTTCATTAAGATTACAGGAACAAAACCAGAGCATCACCAACCAGAAGGAGATGACAGTCCAGAGGAACTCAGCTGTGCAGATGAAGCTGTCACTACGTTCATCCTCTGTGGCAGCATGTTTGTGAATCTCTCAGAAACTGCAGAGACGCTCAAGAAAAGACACACTGACACTTCAGACTGTTCAGTGTGTGACACTGAGGGGACTCTATTTACAGTTTGCCTCTAAATCCTACACACTAGTCCCTACCAATGGTAGGCTACCATGCAGTATCTGTTCTTGTTTTACCAATAGGTTTGGAGTTAAAGTCAATAAATGAAATCTCTGAAATCTGAATCTCTGAAACTCTGAAATCTTTTCTCAAAATTTCTTCTCTATATTTCCAAAAGTTGATTCCTGTAACAAAAATTCTGAATCACAGTGGCACAATTACAGAAATAAAGTCAATGTTTGAGTAAAAAAATAATAATTAGAGAATATTTGTGGTGTCATTAATTCCTTATTATTTTCCTTTGATATCACTGTAGACTTCTGATTTAGAAATTATGTTTATCACAGCAGTGATAAAAGTAGAAATATCATGCTGTAAAAATTAGGGATGGTAAATCATTTGAACATTAAATGATTGTAGATCACTCACAATAAAATATATAACATCAGAATAGGGCCCAAAAGCAAAAATGCGAGTGGAACTAGGGTTAAACCTTTCTGCACTGCACAGAGATCAGCTGGCATGAAAAAATATGAATGAACGAATACTGACATTCAAACGAGTACTTGAGTTTTCATGCCCATCCAAAAATGTCAAAGGTAAAAGTCCTCCATTTAAGTAAAAATATCCAAGTATAATCCGGAGATTGTACTGTACTGTGTCCCCAGTAAAAAGTCCCCAGTGACTGTTCTACTATTATATATGATTCATTCATGTAAAAAGCAGGATTTTACTGTTGTAGATAGTTGAGGTGGAGGAGATCATTTTGATATATTTTGGATTGCAACTAATGATTATTTTCATTATTCATCTGCTGATCATTTTCTCCATTAATGGATGGATTTGTAGAAATTCTGAAAACAGTGAAAAATACTGTCACTGACGTCAAATACTTTACATGAAAAATTTGTAAAATGATTATTATAATAGTTGCCAATTATCGACTAATGAACTCGTGATTTCAGTCGTACATCTTCATTTGTTTACTATGCAAAAAGAGTATTTCCTCCTAAGATGTAGCGGAGAAGAAGTAAAAGATGGCTCAAGAAGAAAGTATAGTACAAGTACCTCAGTGCTTTCCAACACATCTCAGCGACTGCTTTTACTTTGAAATTTAAACCCTTTTCCTATTTTAAAAAGAGCTTATTTTGAAAGTGTTATCCGGAAGCCGTGTGGTATATCAGTGAGGTAGATGGATGGTGATGCTGAGGAGAGAGCATCCTCCGCAGCAGCTCTCCTGCCACACAGGCCGTGTGTTTCGGTAGATGTAATGTCAGAGAGAGGATTAATATCGACATTATCACATGTGAGTTTATTACCGTGGGTTCAGACCGCTCCCGGTGATCTCTAGTTCCAGGCTGCCGGCGACACACCGAGCTCTGTGATGGTGGATTTGTCCGAGAGTGGTGCAGTGTCGCCCGGACACGGCAGACATGGACAGGGCTCCGGTTTCGGTAATAACGGCAAGAAAACGTCGAAAAAGTCGCGAACGAGAAGAGGCAAACGAGGCAGGAGACGAAGGAGTAAAAAGAACAACCGGAACAACAAAACACCACCACCGTATTTTCCACCGGAGGTACGGCCCGGGGATTAACGGGACATCCAGCCCGCTCAACTAGCCAGCTAGCTAGCAGCGAAGCTGAGCTAGTTTCAGGCTAATAACAGACAGACTCATTTTGTTTACACCACCACAATAAAACATCCATAACATGCCTCTGCATGCCGTGCAAATACTGCAAACACTGAGGGACACCAGCTCCTGCAACCAGTATGTAGCTGTGCCTCGTCCTGAGAAAACGTCACACCAAACTGCGCTTAAATATCGCACAATTAAAAGTAATTTTGTCTGGATGGTTAAGACACAAAGGCCATAGAAGAAGTCTCATGATCTTTTCTGAAATAATAAAGACCAATTAATAATTCGGCACGTGTCTCAACAACAACAGACATTGTTTACTGTACTATATTTAGCTTCAAACCTCAGTACCAATGCGTAAAGCTACCCCTGTATGCCGAGTAGATGAGTTCATCTTTTCGATATATAAACAGGTTAGAGTCAAGCTTTATATATATATATAGATATAATATATATATATATATAATATATATATATAATATATATATCGTTCCAAACAAACTTTAAATGGATGATGAAGTTTGGTTTGTTTCTCTCCTTGTCAGGAGTGTTTGCGCAGCGGGACAAGGTGCGTGTTGCTGCGCACATACGGGGCTGTTTGTTTACCTTTGATATGGAAGAGCACTAGGGCTATATATATATATAATATATATATATAATATATAATATATATATATATATAATATTTTTTTTTTCTTTAGAAACCGGAACTTTAAAACCCACTATATCTATCTCTCTATCTATCTATCTATCTATCTATCTATCTATCTATCTATCTATCTATCTATCTATCTATCTATCTTTTATTATTAATGAATTACTAAAGTTTGACTAGGTTACACAGGGTCACGTGTTGAGGTCCCCGCCAGTATTAGTTGTTTGGCTTTGCTTGAGAACAGCAAGTGCCAGTCTATCTTCAACACTGTGGTGGTCAGGGTCGAAGAGACCTAATGTTGTCTTGATAGCTTGCTGTTGACAGACAGACTAGAATATGCAGATATAACACTTGCATGGGTAAAAACATTCTCTTTGACTATTTCTGGGCGTGTAGTATTTGTGGTGTTATCTTGGGGTTTAAAGTCAGACCATCAGCATGAGTTTGGCAGAATGTGAGACCGACTCAGGCACTTCTTGAGAGTGTCTCTAATTCTCCTTGGCTAAGCATCAATAAATAATACAGCATAAGACATCAGAGGCTCCTGAACACTTTCTTTCCTCCTGACCTCACCATTGACCTTTGACTTTAGCAATTTCTCCCCAGAACTCAAACACATTTTTCACATGTGACCCTAATCCTCTTACGTACTTTGATATAAAAGGTAAAATAATCAGTTTTATCTTTGTCCAGTACAAACAGAATGAGACAGAAAGTACGCTGAATATATGGACCATATACTATACTTCTTGTCATACAGTGTATACAATGTTGGCCCAGTGTTAGTCAATTCAGTGTCCTCATCTGTCTTCTTTCTCTCTGTTTCCAGGCTGAAGAAGGAAACATTGAGTACAAGGTAACTCTTTATTTGCTGCTCTGGTTTAGTGGAGTGCAGGTTTCCCACACCGCAACATGAACTGAAGAATATATATAATTTTTTCTCTATGAAAAACATTGTATAGATGATGCTTTAGGGCTTCCCATGGTTTAAAAAGTATTGAATTACAGGTCTTAAATGTTGTTTTATCATTGTTAGTTATTAAATGCACTTGTATGTGCTTTTAGTAAAAACTGGCTGTTGTTCCACACCTTTGAGTTTATGTAAAACTCATATGTTACCCTTAAATTAATCAGTCCATTCAACCATTTTTCTTCGCTTATCCCGGTCTAGGTCTTTGTTTAATGATTAATTCATTCTATTATTATACAGACATTATTGTTATGTTGTTGTAATTAACTTAATAATTATCAATAATTGTTTTGTTAAGTACAAATTCAAGACATTTGGTGTTTCCAGCCTCTCAGATGTGAGGATTTGATGCTTTTATTTGTCGTACGTCACAGTAAACAGATATCTTTGAGTTTTGGATTGCTGATGAGACAAAAACACACTTAAATGTGATATAAGTATCAATTTGGTGGTTGTCTTTGATAGATTGCATATTTAGTTCAGTATGACCATGAAACAGATATTAATGTCACGATTATATTGAATTTAACCACTTTTCTCTGCTTGTAGCTGAAGCTGGTTAATCCCACTCAGTATCGCTTCGAGCATCTGGCCACGCAGTTAAAGTGGCGTCTGCAGGAGGGTCGCGGTGAGGCTGTCTACCAAATCGGAGTGGAAGACAACGGCCTGCTGGTCGGCCTGACGGAGGCCGACATGAAGGCCTCGCTCAAAACCTTAAAGAGGATGGCAGAGAAGTAGGTCACCTGATTTAAAAGTCTGTGTCGGTGAAAAGAGATCTGTATATTTATTTTTGTGGACCTTTCATGTTTCATAATAATTTAAGTCACTGCATAATACACTGAAATTATGCAGCACTGTGTTGTGAGTTGTAATGTTTCTGATCAGGTTTTCCTACTCATCAGAGTCGGTGCTGACATCACACTTCTCCGAGAGCGGGAGGTTGACTACGACTTGGACAGAAACACTCGGAAAATCGCTGAAGTCCTGGTTCGAAAAGTTCCTGATGATCAGCAGGTGAGAATCTGTCCTCCAGGTTCTGGATTCCCTGTTGTGTGTATGTTCAGGGGCCTTTTAAACTTTAGATTGTTTGCTGTGATCTGAATCATTGGAAACAAATTAAAGCAAACCAAAATGCATCACTAAAGGCAGATGAGAGCGTGGTCACTGGTTTGATGTGTCTGTGGCAGGAGTGAGAAAGTAAACAGATGAAGAAAGTCCTGAAGAAGCTTCCATCTGCCAAGATATCAAGAAGCTAGTCATCTAATCATTCTCCAGCTTGCTGCTAAAAACTATTTCATCCGCATTCCAGCATGCAAAGGGAGCTCAGCTCCAATTTCGCCTTGTAGTAGTCAGATCTAGGTCGAAACATTCAGCTCCAGTATTTTGTGACCAGACTGGGACTGCTTCCTGATAGCTGTCTTTGTTTTGGGGGAAAACAAACCAGACTCCAGTTCAACAGCATGAGCAGGCAGCACCAGCTTACGTTAAACAGGCTTACACTACAGACTATGATCCTTCTCCTTCATTATTTTGTTATATGGACTGGGACAGTTCTTGGACCTGCGGGTAGCGGTTCTGGGGAATGTGGACTCAGGGAAGTCGACCCTGCTGGGTGTCCTGACGCAAGGTGAGCTGGACAACGGCCGGGGTCGAGCACGGCTCAACCTCTTTAGACATCTGCACGAGATCCAGACCGGACGCACCTCCAGCATCAGCTTCGAGATCCTGGGCTTTAACAGCAAAGGAGAGGTGAGAGAGAGAGAGAAAGAGAGAGAGAGAGAGAGAGAGAGAGAGAGAGAGAGAGATCAGATATATTATTAATTATATAATGCAATTTTAATATAATATATAATAATAATTATATTATTATTATATCATTTTCACAAAGGAAAGAAAGCTTGTGATACAAAAAACAATTGTCTCAATGTAAGCATTCAGATAGATGATAGTTGATTTGGTGCAAAGTAAGGAAGGAGAAATGTGCAGTGACTGTAAATTATGACCTGAGTTTTTTTAGCTGTTATTATACAGTGTGATGGCATGTGGCAGGAAAGATTTCCTGTATCTGTCCCTTCGACAGCAGAGCTGTAGCAGCCTGTGGGAGAAGCTGCTCCGCTGTCTGTCCACTGTGTGATGAAGAGGGTGCTGTTCATTGTCCACGATGGATAACAGACAGTCTGATCACTATATTTTTAGATTGTGGTACTGTTTTAAAATAAAATGATAACAATCTCTTGTCTGATATTGTTCGGTACAGGTCGTGAACTACAGCGAGTCTCGGACAGCTGAGGAGATCTGTGAGAGCTCCTCCAAGATGATCACTTTCATCGATCTGGCCGGACATCACAAATACCTGAAGACGACCATCTTCGGCCTCACCAGCTACTGCCCTGACTTCGCCATGCTGGTGGTGAGCGCCAACACTGGCATCGGTGAGCAGGAGCAGGAAGCAATGATATCAGTACATTTAGAGCTGTGTATGATGGAAGATGATATATGCAACTTTATATCTGGATATCAGGTAGGGCTTTATCAATAGTTTGAAGCTTCTTTCATAACGCTGACAATCAGATTCATTCTTTATATGTATTTCTGCACAGATGCAGATAAAGATTAGGCTACACTGATATTATTAATATTATAATATTTGTAGAATTAGATTCCACTGGTGGCTTTGTAGGATTGTTTCCCAAACGTTTCCAGTAACTTCAGATCATCCAAAAGTGAAAATGGTGCAATTACCAAGTCAACGGAAATTCAGATTACATTTACGTAACGCAGTTACTTTTACGTAAATTTCACTGTTCAAAATTGGACGAGCCCTCACTTCTTATGCCCAGCTCATTGAAGAGCTTAACAAACAGACCACACAGCAACCGTTTAATTGAACCATACTGTGTTACGTCAACAATCATGTCAGTAAGTGTAAGTGTTGAGTGCTATGAAACTGTGTGCTGACCTAAACTATGTGTAACATGAAACAAGGTTAAACTAAACACAATCAAAAACCACATAAAACCAAAGTAGGAGTCTTGCTGACTGATCTGATCGACCTGATTGATTTGGACCACGATGGTCTAACACAGAAGAACATCTTGATGTCAATGCTGTAACAAATACATCCGTCTCTACTGTCTCCTCGTCATCAAAAACAGCCTAAACTCACCACTAGAGGTCAGAAGTGATCAGTGTTCAGAGAGTAAAAGTGGGATTGTTCTGCAGGATCCAGTTAAATTCTTTTTTATGGAGACTCTGTCAAAACCATCAGACCTGCATTAAATTAATTTAATGAATGAATCAGTTTTAATTAGTTAGTCAAACCATCCATTTCATGCCACCTTCTGGAGTGAGGTCGCAATAATTAAATTAATTATATTGTTGAAAATGATTGTTATATACTGCTGGAAAGTACTTGAAAATTGAGATATCATAATAAATTATTCCAGTCCTAGGACTCATTTTACGTTCTAAATAATTCCTGCAGAAACTCTCAGCAGAAGTGATTCAAGAATGAAAAGCACAAACATACAAATAATACAAAAAAGAGAGAAAAGATTCTCTCCTGATAGCAGCGAAGTGGTTTCTGGGTAGTTTTATTTTAACAGCATGTGTACCTCCCCTCCTCTGTCCAGCTGGTACAACCCGGGAGCACCTGGGCCTGGCCATGGCGCTGAAAGTTCCCATCTTCATCGTGGTCAGTAAAGTGGACCTGTGTTCCCGCGGCACTGTGGAGCGAACCGTCCGGCAGCTAGAGCGAGTCCTGAAGCAGCCGGGTTGCAACAAGGTGCCCATGGTGGTGTCGAACCCCGATGATGCCGTGACGGCTGCACAGCAGTTCACCCAGTCTGCATGGTGGGTAAAATATGACTAATAATGTTGAGGTTGAGCAGACAATGGACAAAATATTAGAAACATCTGTCAGTATGATTAAACTTTACATTGAGTGTGTGTGTGTGTGTGTGTGTGTGTGTGTGTGTGTGTGTGTGCAGCATCACGCCTATTTTCACCCTGTCCAGTGTGACTGGAGAGAGTCTTGACCTCTTGAAGGTTTTCCTAAACATCCTCCCTCCACTGAGCAACAGCAAGGAGCAAGAGGAGCTGATGCAGCAGCTCACTGAGTTCCAGGTACACACACACACACACACACACACACACACACACACACACACACAGACACACACTGTCCATCGTGCTGCTAGTTGTTGTAATTATTTGGAAAAGTCCTGGAGTATAAAGATTTTCAGATTCAGACTTCATTGACAAAGATAGTGAGTTGCTGGTCTACGACTGCAAGATGGTGACCCTTTCAAATTTGATATAGTCAACAAGTCACCATTTCTATTGTGTTTCATTTGAAATTTTTTCCATGAATGGTACGTCTTTAAAAATGTCCTGGAAATCCTTGGAAATGTAATTTTATTAAAAGTCAGCAGCAGTGATTGCTTTGCCGATCCATGATGGTTTGAGCTGTAATTATTATTACAATATAATAATAATCTTTATTTTATAGCATCTTTTAAAATAAGAATTACAATGTGTTTTACAGAAAATTAAAATGAATCAATAAAAATAAAATAATACATTTATTAAAATTTATTAATAATAGAATTCAACCAGATTCTAGAAGTTACAAAAAATTGTATAAAATTCTCAAACACCAAAGTAAGTTCAGAAAAGAGTAACTTTAAGGAGACAGTTAAAGGTAGATATTGACCTGTGTGTTTTCAGGTAGATGAGATCTACTCAGTTCCTGATGTCGGCACTGTGGTCGGAGGAACTCTGTACAGGTGAGAAAACACAGATCACACTAAGGTTTGGAAAAGTATAAATGGTATTTTGTTTTAAATCATATCATTGGTGGAGGGTATGTCTCTCTAGCTGACACTGTATAAAAAAGGCTAAACATCCCTAAAAACAAAAGATATTAACTACGTACATAATACCAGTAATTACATAATAAAACTTGACGTTGCCTGCTACAAAAGAATGATTCAGTAGAGACAACTGAGAGGGTGACTTCTGATTGGTCTTCAGTGCTTTTAGATATTGTTTTTGTATTTTGTTTCTTGTGTACACAAGGAGCAAAATGCCGTAGAGTGGTTCAACCAGGCTGACAACTAAATAGGGCAGACACAGATACCTCTAAGCAACAGTTAAATAACAATATACCAATCAGCAGTCATTGGTAAAATAAACTGGAAGGTTACCATCAAAATGTATGCAGATTTAAACAGGAACAGGCTCCTGTTTCAGTGTCAAGTGTACAACAATATCAATAACAAGTTTTATTAGAATTAACAGGGATGTTGCTTTAGAAGCTATTCTTAAAACCTCAAAATAGAAACAGAAGTTTAGTCCTGGGTTCATCTCTATAAACAGAATATCTACATATAAATGCAGAATCTGTAGGTAGATTTTGGCATTGAAGCTTGGACACTCTGTCTCTTTAAGCTTACAAACAAATCTGGATAACCAGATCTCTGGAAAGTGGGTTTAGGCTTTGAAACATTTGTTCTCTGTAACTGTATAACTGTGTAACTGTACAGAGTGTACTGCAGTAATAACGCTGACTGTTTGTATTTCAGTGGAGTGTGTAGGGAGGGTGAGAGGTTGGTGGTCGGTCCGACTGACGAGGGGCGTTTCCTGCGTCTGAAAGTGGGCAGCATCCAGAGGAACCGCTCAGCCTGCAGGGTGCTGAGGGCCGGACAGGCTGCCACACTGGCTCTCGGAAACTTTGATCGTTCTCTGCTGCGTAAGGTCAGAGGTCACATAACGTAAAACTGTAGGAAATGTTTTCACACTGATGGAGCTGCGAACATGCCTTTGATTTGTATGTAGAAGTCTAAAGAGTGCACAGATTCTGTAGTCCTGGTCCTGGTTTTTGTGTTTACATTTGATCTTTCCAGCACCTGTCAAAAGCTAATCAGCCAGGTGGCACTTAAGATCTGTGTATGCAAACTCATCTGTGTGAAATCAAGTCCAAAAAACTTTGAATGTCATGTATATTTTAAAAGAAAGATGTCTTCTTCTGTGTTTTTTGACTCTATTGCTTTGCATTAAATCATTATGCTGCCAAAGGTTTTGGTCAAACACTTATGGATCTTAAAGGTAAAGGCTACGTTATCAGCTGTGTGAGGCCGTACTTAACCTGTTCAACCGGGTCCAGACTTGACGTAGTTACAAACAATCCCGAGGGACGGTCTGTTTTAATAGAAGACACGAATGTTATACAGTACTGTGGGTTTGTTCATGTCCTAATTGGCCACTGTACAAACTACAAACTGTTTGAGTCTGCTTGATGTAGGTATGAACGTGACCTTTTTTTCTGATTGCACCATTCTGATTGCACCAGTCTTTTCTGATTGGTGGCATCTGACTTTTTTTTCCTTTTTATCCACCCAACTCCTCTGCTGTCTGGTGTTTTCACAGCAGTGCTACTCTGATATTTTGTTATCACAGCAAGAAGAGAAAAAAAATCAAAATATTCTGAACTTCCTGTGAAAAAAAGCTCCTCCTGAAGTAAAAACAGGCAGCTGATGTCAGTGTGTGATGACAGTGATGTCTGGTTGGTTGTTGCAGGGCATGGTGATGGTCAGTCCCAAGATGAACCCGACCATCTGCTGTCAGTTTGAAGCCGCCATCGTCCTGCTCTTCCACGCTAAGACCTTTCGGCGCGGCTCACAGGTCACCGTGCATGTAGGCAATGTCAGGCAGACAGCCACCGTGGAGTGCCTTCATGGAAAGGTCGGTTTGTAGATTATCGAAAGCTTGTGTTCAGTTCACCATCTTGTGGCTGCTTGTGTGTAACTACAACTCTCTGCTGCAGGACGAGCTGCGTACGGGCGAGAGAGCCGTGGTTCGCTTCCGCTTCATCAAACACCCCGAGTATCTGCGACTGGGTGCCAAGCTGCTCTTCAGGGAGGGCGTCACCAAAGGCATCGGCCATGTCACCCGCCTGCTGCCCCCCTCCCAGAACCATGACCAGAACCAGAATCATGACCAGAACCTGCAGGAGCATTAAAGACTGCCACTCCTTCATCCTCCATCACAGGATCGACAGATGCTGATCTCTCTGAGAACTTTGACTGGTGTACCTCTGATTGGGTTGACTGTACTGCCATATGTCGGCGTATTAATCCTCCTGTCCTGGATCTATAGTTCTGACCCCATTTCCGCTTTTATGTCAGAAAATCCATCATCATCATCATCATCATCATCATCATCATCATCATCATCTTCTTCCCAGCAGACATTAGTATCTTGAGTTAAAGCTGGCTGACCTTAGTAGACTTAAGCCTGTACGGTTAATCTGATGTTATACCACAGTGCGGCTGTCATGAGAGGATGGCAGGATTATTTTTAGGAAGAGTTGAGGTCTTAATGCAGCGCTCACCTCTCGAGTGCTGCCTTCAGACAAGGAGTGTCTATCCGCTTTGACTGAATCAGACATTTGAAGAGAGGGATTATTTCCAGCAGTTGTACTTTCTAGTCTGAGGTAGATCCCATCAAACATTTAAGACCATAATGGTGGTTTTGCATGGTTCAGCTCATAAACATCAAAATGTGAATGTTTTTTTATCCCTGATGATCATTCTCCGCGGAGCACAGTGGGTGTCGAGGGTCATCTTGCGAAAACTTGTGTAAACAAACTAGATTTATGTGCTCTCCAGTCACCACCGAATTTGTCTAAGAGTAGAAAATAGATGTTTTTATATACAGCTTCATTGATTGCCATGTTTATTTTCATTATTGATTAGTTTCAATTAATATTTTGGTGTACAAAATTCCAGATAATAGTAAAAAATCACCCTCTTAGTATTCCAGAGGTCCAAGACACCTTCAGATGTTTTGATTTGTTGGAAACCCAAAGATTCAGTTTACAATCGTACAAAACAGAACATCCTCACAGAAAGACAGTCAATTCAATAAGTAGATAAGCAAATGTACACAGTACATAGTCTTCATAATATGTTATACAGTGGTATCGGTATATTGTGGCAGCCCTAATGTATTTCATTAAGACTGAATGAATTATGATGTGTGCTTCATTTGAGATCACATATTACTAACTTGTGTGTGGGATTTATTAATTGGACATCAATTCTTAATTTGTGTGCACAAGTTTAAAAAGATTACTCTCGATACCTCTGCGGCTCCATACATGCCATAAAAGTTTAGACTGATTGTTTTGACGGAATTATAATGCTTTCATTTTTATGTATCATCTGAAGAAAACAAACACCAGCTCATCCTATTGTTCACTGTTCGTTTGCACTTTATTCACTTTTGATGATTCCCTTCTGTCGAGTTAGCACAGCTCTGGATCACCGCATACGGGAAACCAGTTTTCCAGTTTTTTTCCAATTCAACCTGATGTTAATTAGCAATCTGAGATTGACTGATGATAAACTAGAGTTTTGGAGGTTGATGTATCTATGTATGAAATATTGGAGGAAGCTTTAGTGGCTGTTTTTTGGACAAGCAGTGGTTTTCTACACTTTACAGCCTTACATTCAGCCTGTTGAGATGTATGTTGTCTGTTTGGTTCTTTTACTCGAGTTGCTTTTGACCTGTTAAAGTCTGTACATTCAATATTTACAAATGACTGACTGAAATATTTGCATCTTGGGTTCCAGTTTGTTCTGACTATCTGTTCATGTTAAGTGATGATATAAAAAGTTTGTAGGTTTGATGTATCAGGCAGCTTATTGCAGCTAAACATAACCTGCATGCTCTTTGACTGAAGAAAAAACTCTAATCCTCTCATTTAAAATATAAAATATGTATCCAGTGTTGAAACTGTTTTAATTTGATTTTTTAGGCGGTTCTGTGCAATTGTAAACCTAAATATCGAATGTACTTTCCATGGATCCTGTGTAGCATATGAAATTGCTTACTATTCAAATGGAGTTACTGTTGACTTTGCACTTTGTACTCTGACTCTGCATGTGTGTTGATGCCAGTGAGGAGATCTGCAGAGATCTCTGTCGGCTGATTCTGCAGAACGATGAAGACGTGGACGCTGAGCTGAGAAGACTGTCCGACACAAACGCTACAGCGAAACTTTAAAGAGTGGATTTATCAGTTTGTTTTTCCTGACCGTCCCTCTAGCTAATAAATAAACTGTTACAGTGAAAAAATAAAACTCGACTGAAATATATTTCTTCTGTTATTTTAAATGATTACTGTTTTAAAAGAAAGTGGAACACTGAGGAAAGAAGGTGTGAATTATTTTTTTATTTCGATCGTCCTGTTTTCCACCCAAACAATAATATGGATATCACTTTGATATCTGTGTGCACAGCCCAGAGATAAGATTTGCTCATCTTAGCACTAAGACTGAAAGCAGGTGGTAACTGCTAGCTTTGCAGATACAAAAAAAAACAAAAAAACAATACACCTGATTTTTTTTTTTTTTTTTTTTGACAGCTTTGGAGTTGATTTGTGCTGATCAGGCTTTTATATTGGAAAATGAAATAATCTACCAGAGTTTTCACATTTCAGGGTTTGTAATGAAGTTGACAGCTTTAACATCAGAATTAATGAAAATTCTGTCTGTCCTCTTTTTCTCTGTGCTGTAGCAGACCAGGACTATTCTAAATCAACTTTAATAACAAAAACAACAACAACAAAAACAAACTTTCATACACTTTCAGTGCTTTTCATCAACACATACTGTAGATCCTGTATGTATTTAGGGTACATGATTTACAGAAATATCAAACTCAAAATGGCAGCCAGTTCACACTGAGCTGGATTTGATCAAGTCTGCAAAAGTACAACAACATAAAAAAGCAAAACCTCACTTAAATTTCTTAAATTAATAAAATAACAAAAATATTTCCTGGTAAAACTTAATTTGTACTATGGAGCACCCAAAGTGGGAAAATCATAAAATCTTTTTTTTTGGGTTCAAAAACCAAAAGCACCAGTGTATAGGATTTAGTAGCATCTAGTGTGTAGTTGCTGATTACAACCTCCTCACCTCACCCTCTCCTCTTGAAGGAGAAATGACAGGGGTTGCATAATGCATGAAAATCCCTATATAGAGCCAGTGTTTAGTTTAGTTTAGTCTGTTCTGGTCCACATGGTGGATCAACATGGTGGACTCCATGGAAGAGGACCGGTGGTGTAGATATAACAGGCTTGTTCTGAGGTCACAAATTTTTTTTCTTGTTTTAAGGTGATTGCACAATAATGGAAACATTGTTCTGTTGTGTAAAATTATTTAGCCCCCTAAATCTGACACACTGGACCTTTATGTACATAAGGATTAAAGAATGTAACGTAGGCTTCAACATATATTGATATTTGCTACATTTTATGGAACTGGTGGATGCTGTAACAAAATGACGTACCTTTGAATACTTTAACAGCAAAACAAAACAAAACAAAACAGAAAATAAACAGATAGTGGCCTTGTGTCCCTGCTTTGACTCCAACATTTGGGACATCAAACCACCTATTTCTCTCCTCAGCTGTCACCATTCAATAACATCTTTAAAAAAATGTAATGAAAACAAAGGAATTTTCACATGTTGCTTTTTAGGCTCTCTGCTGCCTCTGGTGCTCAGTTGGAGGCAATAAAGGGAAAAAAAAACACTGACTCATCTGCTAAAATCAAGTATTTGCTGATTCAAGGTTCAGATGAACTCTTGTTTCTTCTTGTTTTTTTCCAGCAGTTCATTGTGACATTCTTTGTGCTGAGGTTGAAAAACCAAACAGGTCCAAAAATGGTAGATCAGAAAACATCTGTCTGATATTTTAAGCCCAGAGCTTGGTTTATTTGACTGCTGCTCCTCTTTTTTCGTTCCATTTTGGTGTTTTGGAGGATTTATCAGCTGCCAGTTAAGCCAGGCTCCTCTGCCGCGGCTTGATCCTTAGATACAGCTGGGAAATAAAAGGGAAACAAGTTTCTCATTAAAACACCATTAAGATCAAATTGAAATACTGAACCTTCTTACATAAGTTGAGTAACAGGTTCCTCAGAGCTACTTTTAAACCTGACTAAAACAGACAACTGGAAGAAACAGCAGAGTGACACTGGCAGGGTTGATGGTTCAATTCCCTGTGGAGCTCAATGAACAGAGCAGGACTATACTGTATTTTCCTTTGAAATAGACGAAGGCTGTTCGGCAAAATTTAATTTAATTTACATTTGCCAGATAATTGTAACTGATATCTAACAATTTTTTCTGGATGTGGAAATAACTATATAATATTAGCAGTATTTACATTTCCTGGACTAATCTAAGCCTGAAATTTATATGAATTGATGATTTATATGAATTGATGAAATAATTTTACTGTCTAAAACATTTGTATAAGCTCTCAACTTCTCTATCAGCTTACCCCAAGCAGGTTGCGAGGGATGTAGCCCTCACGGTCACCACATCTTGCCCACCACCACTCCGTCTCCACCTTGTCCTCCCGCCTCAGCACTGTCATGCAGTCACCTTCGCTAAAGCCGAGCTCATCTTCGCTCTGAGGCTCGTAGTCCCACAAGGCGTACACCACGCCGCGATTCATCACGCCCATCTTCTCCTGAACGCCTGCAGGGACACAAAGAGGAAGAATTTAGAAACTGCATCATCTCAACAAAATCAGTCAGTGTTGTAGGACCATCATTGTAATAGGCAGTATGGCAAAGTTAGGACCCTGAAACACCCTCAGAGACCTTCTGCATGTATCTCTATTATTTCCTTGGGACTCTTCAAAGACCCCTGAAGCCGTTTCAATGTTTCTTAAAATCCTAACTGGAACCTGTGAATCACTGTCACCACAGACCCCTGAAACATTCCTTAAATAACCCTTAAATAACTCTAACCCTAACCCTTCCTGAAATAAAATGTATTATTATTATTATTAAATATTAAGAAGTAACTTCTGGAGATCACCACTGTTCTCATACTTATCTTTATTAGTCAATTCAGTTATACTAACATAACATAACAAGTTACCCTTCAAACCCTGAAAGAACCCTTTGAAGAACTTGCAAGTGGAGCTCTCAAACCCTATGTAATCCCCATGAATCACCCAGATGCTGTTACTTGCTTAGGACTCCTGGAAGCTCCTCAATGGCCTTGAACCCCCAAACATCTGAAATTCCCACCTGAAAATCTTTTATTTTAAAACCCTGCTTAGAACTCATGGGAACTCCTTAAGGATTCCCCAAACCTGACTCTTTGTCAACAATCCTGAAAGACCTAACAAGCCTCTGAAACCTCCTCAATAAAATGTGTCCAACTAAACACTGTCAAAGAAAAGGACATTCCCCAAACCAGTGAACCTAGTGAACCAGTGAAACAAATCTTAGAACTTCCGAAGTCTTTGGAAATGATCTTTTCTCATCTTCTCGTAAACCTCCTCAAACTATTTGAACCTAAAGACGGAACCAAAGTCTTTCAAAATTCTCTTTAAAACCATCACAAACCATCCTTATTGACTCTGGAGCCTCCTTGTGGTCTCTCTGAACTCCCCCATCGAAATTCCCCATTGACCCCTAGAACTTACATAAGCATCTCCAAAACCCCACCTTGGATCACCCAAGCTTGTGGACTTTTGAAGTTCTGTTAATATGATACAAAAGCATTCTGAAGATCCTGCAGTGCAACACATTATGTTCTGTCTTACCATAAAGGAATTGGGAGCACTGGGCGTAGCCATCCTCCATCTCCTCACATTTGTCAGCAGCTGTCTGCATGTCGCTATATGTGGTGGCAAACACAGCTGCCCCCGACTCCACCAGGAACTTACAGACCTGGACATTGTTACAGGAGGCAGCACAGTGGAGGGGAGTCCTAGAGATGAGGAAAGGAAAAAAAGGTTTGAAAGAAATGTTCATACTAGGTAGCCTGGTCCCAGAGTTCTGGATCACATCCTACATCGCAGGTTTGACAGACTCTTCTTGTTTGGCCAATCCAGATCTTTGTGGGAGGGATTAACAATGTTAGCTCTTACCTAACTAGTTACCAAAAGAAAAATGGCCACAAAATGCTGATTGTTATACAGAAACAATAACTACTAAAATAACAACCCTAGTGAGACTGGACTGTACTTACCAGCCATCGCTGTCTGCAGCATTGGCATTGACACCGAACTGAACCAGAAACTTAACGATCTCTGTATGACCAGCACAGACGGCATTATGCAGCGCCGTTATCCCCTCATCATTTGGCATGCTAGGGTCTTCCACCTGCAGAGTGGACATATGATTACATATTTATAGTACATATTTTTTTATATAACCTGGAGTCAAGATGATGATTTCAGTAGCTGTTAAAAAAACAGGGTGTAAGATTTAGTGGCATCTAGCAGTTGAAACATGAAACACCGCCCCCAGTGGACCGACAGAGTAGCGACAGACAGTAGTGAGACTTACATCGTAGATGACTCTTTGAACGAGATCATACTCGCCCTCCAGAGACGAGTCCAGCAGCAGGGCCAGAGGGTTGAACTTAACTCGCATATTGTGGTCAATCCGCTCCGAGTTGACTTTCCGAAGGATTGACTTCTTACCCTGAGAGAACCAAGAGAAAGATGAAAATGAAGAAGATAATAATGTTTTTTTTAATCATTTAGGTGAAGTGATCCTTTAATAAACTCACCGGGGGCACTGTGACCTGCCCTGTGACCTCCGGCGGCTGCAGGTTGAAGTCATCTCCTTGCTCCCCCTCACCACAGGTGGGGTAAGGTGGGGGTGGGTAAGGAGGGAATTCCTCTGCAAAGGAATCTGGAAGGACTGAGGCAGTTGGACACACCTCCTCCTCCCCCTCCTTGTCCTCCAGAGGAGGGGGCATGGAGCGGCAGGAGGTGGGGTCAGGGATGGGTAAGCGGGGAGGCAGAGGGGGTGGGGTCAGGCTGTCTTCTGGGCTCTCAGCAAGCGATTGGTTGGAGCCAGTTCTGGTATTGTCGTCGACTCTGAACATTACATTTGCACTACCTATCCCATCCTCATGAACCCCAGGATGAGCATATGTCCCTGCTGGAACAACTGTCTCCATGGGGATGGTTTCCATGGCAGCTAGAGTGGTTTTCTGATAGAGCAGCTTTTGGATGTTAGGTCCGGCAGGGCCCTCAGGCTCTGTGATGGAGCTACGTTTCTTCAGGGGACGGGGGGCATGGTGCAGCCTGCGGCGCAGGGCCTCCAGGTCGGCGTCGCTGGGGTTCCTGTGAGGGTTTGACAGGAAAGGGAGGAGCTTGGTGGGGCTGAGCGGTCGTGGTGTAGCACGCTCTGTTGTCTCTGCTCCAATACCTTCGCTGTTAGCCAGGCAACTGTTGTCAGCATCACTCCCATCAGTCACAGCACAACCAGAATTTGTACCGCTGTCTGAGGCTGCAGACTGATGTCCTCCGCTCGTTTGGAGGACTGGTTTCCCATAAACTGTGAGGGTGCAAAGAGACACATCAGAGCACAAAGTAACAAAACCAGCAATAAAAGCAATAACAGTAGCTGTATTAGAGCATCACCTCTGGGCTGGCTGCGGGGCAGTGTGCCACCACTTGGTTGGTAGCCCTTCCCTGGTGTGGCTTGCTGGGTGTACATGGAGTAAATGGACGAAGCTGCCAGAGTCTGAGGCTTCTGTAGAACAGGTTGGGGTGCCTCCGAGATGTCTGGGGTGTACGGCCGTATGGCGGCAGCTGGCGGACTCTCCTGCTTGTTGGGCAGAGGGAGGGTGTGGCTGTGGCTGGAGAGGACCCCCGCAGCCTTGAGTTGGCCCCCAACTGGACGCACCTTACCAGGGAAGGTCCCAGTGCTATAAGGGGGCTTGGAGAAAGTTGGGGGGCCAGACGAGGAGAATGGTTTGGGCTTACTGGGTATTGGAGGTGGTGCAACCATCTTGGACGAACCTTTACCTGATGCCTAGAGGTGAAATACAAGTAACAAGTGAAGTAACAATTCCAGGTAATTCAGGTCCAGTTTGATTGTTAACAGAGGTTCACTATGCTACAATACAATCACAATGTTAATCATTTTTCTGATTTCACCTCATCAATGACAAACAAATATGAAGTTTGTGGTAGTAAAGAATGAGAGTGTGTGTTGATACCTGATTGTCTCTGAGCATGTTTTCAGTAATGTGAGGGATCCGTGAGGGGACAGGGGGCGGGATGTCAGACCCAGAGGGGCCCTTTTGGTCTGTGAGAGTCTTACCACCTGTAACATTCAAGATTCAAGGTTCAAGTTTACTTTATTTGTACGTAGGGAAATTTATCTTGGACATAAAGATTCCCACATAAACAATTGTAGTGCAGACATAACAGACACAAAGCGTATTCAGATACAAGCAACACAACCCTTTTTTCACAGCCTCCCTGTGTTCTGAGTTTAGGAGATTCATTGAGCAATGAAAATGGTTTTCTGGCTATTCAGGTATCTCATCCTGTATTTAATTTTAACCCTATAGTGTTTCTATCTGATGGGAGCAATTCGCAGCAATCATCATTGTAACAGACATCTTTTACTCCAGCATTTTTAAATACAACCAGTAAAGTTGTTTTATCTCCAGGACAAAATGCTGCTTTACTTCTGGGTTTGATTTTTTTATGTAATTGCAACCAATCCTCAAATCGGATCTAAGTGTTGACAAAACATATTAATCAAAGAAATGTTAGGTCATATTTGAACAAAGACTGACAAGTTGTTCACCAAAAACAACATCACATATTATGGACATTAGAAATTGAGTCTTGACTGACCTGAGTTGTAGGAGCTGAGGCTGGACATGCGAGGCAGGGTGGAGGCATGGCTGTAACCTCCACTGGAATCAGAAAAGGCGCCGCTCCAGTCAGAGAGTTTGGTTTTGGATGAAGCAAAACCTATACAGGACAAAGAAACCTATATCCAGCACACTGCAGTACAAGTTCTGGACACATCAGTACAACTGATACTTTAGCAAGCACAAAGACATTTACTTTTCTTTCTATTCTAGCTTTTAGAGTGACTTCATTTACAGTACCTGAGGCAGGTTTGGCTGGTCTGGGAGGCGGCTTCAGGGACGAGTCAGGCATAGGCAGGGTGGCGGTGCCGTCTGGGTATGCCGGCTTCACCAGAGCCTCCTGGCAGGCCGGCATTGGAGGACCCTGAGAGCTTGTTGTGGAGGACGACTGGATGTATGGTCCGACGGCTGCCACTCTGGAGACCCCACCATGCTGAGGGGTCGCTCCGTCTGAAACCACCTAGATGGAAATATTTCACAGACGCAGCAATTTTTGATTGTGTGGTGTATAAGGTCTGCAGATAGAAGCTATTTATTCATTTATTAGTTCATAATTATGCATTTTTCTGACTGATTTATTAATTTTGTGTATGCTCACTGGCAGGTTCTCCTTCTGCTGCAGGGCAGCTTTCTTCTTCCAGAGCCGCTGTCGGAGCTCAACTAGCCGGCGGTCCATCGCTGCCACCTCCAGGTTCCTCTTGTTCAGGCTGTCTCTCTGCTGCTGCAGCCTGCCGCTCTGATCCTGGTTCAACTTGTTTCTTAACTGAAAGATCAGGAATGATGTTCAGTGACAAAACAGGTAAGAAAGGAGAAAGGTAACATCGCAAAGTCAACATTAAATAGTTAGTCGCTCTCGCACTTGCTCTCCTGCTAAGCTCTAGTTAGTCAGTACGCTGAAATTCCCACATCACAAATGTAATTATCAGGACATATTGTGACATATTTTATGGATATTTAATGTAATATTCATTACATTACAAGAACAGAACAGAACAGCTGATAAACTACAGTGACCACAACAACTGCAGAAAGTTTGTGTTAAACAAGAAATACATTTTTTTTATTATTACTTCCAGCCTCTAAAGTGTGGAAATGAGCTGACTGATATTGTAGATTGAATATTTCATTGATTGGATAAAACAAGACATTTGAAGAGGTCACAATGAATTATTTTCTACATGACTACCAAATGAATAATCCAGAAAATCAATGAATTTGAATTTTATTTTTTCTCCTCACTGTGTCATTTGTTCTGATGCTGTAAGTGAGTTTCATTATATATGAAAAAAATGAAGAGGACTGCTAACACAGATACCCTGGAGGTCATGTTGGAGGTCTGATGAAGTCCTCACCTGCAGCTCTTTATAGAGACGATCCAGCTCAGCTGTGGAGGACGTGGAGGTGTTGTGGTGATGAGAAAGAGAAGGAGGAGGAAGAGGAGGCTCTAGTCTGTTACTCCTCAGCGTCTCCAGCTGGTCGCTCAGCTCCTCCACCCTCGACACAGCGACCAGCAGTTCCCTCTGCTTCTGCTGGAACATACCGGTCATCTGCTCGATCTCCTCCACTGACACACACACGAATACAGTCACATATGAGATACGAGTGCTAATACGGTACCAGAGATGGACTACTAATACCAAAACAATACATTTACATTGGCAACTCTTTTTAAATTAGCAAAAGAAGCCAAAATACTTAAGAAAACAAGACATTTTAAAAACTTTGGCTCACACACACATGCAGCTTAGCAGCTGTGAATCTGAAAGGATGAAATAGCAACATTCGAAATGACAATCATCTTATGTAAATCCTGTAATTTCTATAATGATGACCCAGAGTCGGGGTCAGTCTGATCTAATTTATTCTAATCTGATCTGGTCAGATTCAACTTACATGGCTGTGATTACTGCTGACAGTACACTGCATATATACTGAACATATCCTGCTGGTATTGGTTTAATTACAAACTGCATGTGGTAACTTTTGTGGTTTCAAAATGGAGTACCAGAAATCCTGCGAGGCGTGAGATGATGCAAACTATCACGGCCAAATAGTGCAAATCTTTTAAATCTTTTAATGTTGTTTTGTAAAAAAGTAAAAAAATATCGTTTGTGCGTTGTGCCATTTTTTTTTCAGTGCCTGACTGACAAAGAAGCAGCTCATTACTCACTCAGTTTTTAATTTATTTATTTCTAAAAAACTAAGCTAGTGCAGTTCTCTGGATGTTTTTGTGAGAGTGACACTTTATTTCTAATATAAATCAAAATCAATCAATAAAAATCAACTTTTCCAAGGCAGAAATTTCTACCCACAAATCAGTCCAATGTAATACATAATCAACCCGTTGACATGTCTCCTATTATCTAAGCAATCCTCCTTTCAGTGCATACACAATAATTAACTTTACAAACTGTAACACCTTTTCAATACAAACGTTGCATGTTTCTGGGGCTAAATGTGTCACATCTGCACCTGAAAACCACAAACACCTTACTAAATATAGCCCAGGGTGCAACCACTACACACTCCTCTAAGAAAAATATGATTGCATTGAAGTGAATGGGAAAACCCCTTGTGTTTGGAAATACTGTACAAAGTAAGAACATAATATTTATTTCCAGCCATGTTGTCTGCCTCTTGCTCAGCTCACAAAACTTCATCTCTTTTCTGCCAGATTTGTGTTTTCTGGCTTCAGCCAGTAGCTGGCAAAGAAAACGGTGAGTGAACACAACTTCAGTCTGCAGAATGGTTTAGTTGCTGGTCCTCTTTGCTGTAGCCACACTTTTAAAAATAAATATAACTTTTAACACAGGCGTCACGTTGCAACAAAATCTGTCCAGTCACCCAGATATCCGTCACACTGACCTAGTTTGCTGTTGCTGAGGCGTTTCTGCTCCACCTGCCCCCTGAGGGCTCGAACTCGTCGCAGTTTGGCCTCCTGGTTGTGTGCGTTCTCTCTGAGCTGCCTCAGTCGCTCCTGTTCAGACACTTCCTGCTGCTGTTGCTGCCGCTGATCCTGCAGCTTCAGGTAGCGTAGCCGCTGCTCCTGTGACATCCAGCAAACACACTCCATCAGTCAGTTAATAGGTCTAAATCAGCGTAATGCATGTCAAGTAGAGCAAGAGCTGTGGTGAACGATGGAGCAAAAAGGCCGCCTTCATAGAAAGGGGTAAGATGATGAACAAAAAGTTTCAGTTTCAGACTGTCTCTCTTCATGATGTTGCACTCAATTGAGTGTGAAGAATGAAAATAGAAAGGTCAAAGAAAAGTGAAATAAAAGTTCATCTGGTCAATCACTGCATAAAGCTAAAAAAGTCAGTGGTTGAATTCCAGCACCAGAAACATGTGGAAGACAAAGGTTTCAGATGCCCTCAGACGGTCCTATGAGCACTTTGTTTAAAGCTTAGTGAAGCCCTTGTTAGGTACTGTCAGGTATTCTGGCCATGTGGCATTCGTACACGAGAAACAGCACAGGAGTATATTATAAGGGATAGTGATAGTGATAGTGATAGTGATGTGAGTTGTTATTGGCAGTAATAATGATAGAAGTAACAGTAATGTGTGGATATGTTGTACCTTGGAAGCCAGCAGCTGCTGCTGGGCATTGATCTGCTGCTGCTGTCGGGTTGCCAGATCCTGCAAATCACCCAGTGTCATGTCCAGACGAGGTGCAGAGACCTGCATCACACACCAACACAGTCAGAGTTCACCTTCAAATGAACCAACTTTCAGAGATGCAGCCTTCACCTTCACTTCAGTCTGCAGTGAAAATATTAACTTGTTAGTTAGCAGACTAGTTATCAATGCATCCAACAGCTGCTAAAAGCTTCATTTGCCCTTTTTCCAAGTCTATTAACACACATGTTCAACACACAACATATAAACCAGACAGACTTGAAGCTGCTAACAGTTTCCCCCTGCTTACACTCTTTGTGCTAAACTAAACATGTACCCACATCTATCTTCTTCTTTGTCTCTGAGTAAAAGTTTCTCACCCCGTTCTCCAGACATCTCTCCACAGAAGCTTTCACCTGGTTCCTCTTCATCATCTGATCTGCAACTCTGGATCCACCTGGAAAGTAAAACACAGTTTGTGTAGATGCTATTTTTATTACATTTTTTTGCCCTGCCAGCAGCGTAGCTCTGAAATTCGAGTAAATTTTTTATTTTGTCTAATGCTTTGGTATATGATGAAATACCTACAGAACTAATGACATTCCTGTTTGCAAATTAGGGAAGTGGATGGGAATGTTGTAGGTTTGAGGCTGCACATTAGATGACTGTAGGAAAATATGAAATAACTGCAGTGGTTTTATAATATTTTGAATGATCCATGTTAAAAATGATCTGACTGTCCGATCTGGACCACTTATCGGCTCACAAAAACCTCAGACGGGATTTCCATGTTTTTAGGGCAGAAAAAACAAGCAAATCACAATCCATCAGAAAAATCCCTGCAGAGTCCAGCAGCTGCATGCTTGACTCCCTTGAGTCATAAGCTGATTACAATTTGTCATCTACTGTAGTTACACATTGAACCTCATTCGATACCGTGCAGCTGATCCTGCTGTTGATCTGCATTGTGCTGTCATTACCAGAACTGTGAATACTCTACAGTAGTTCAATTTAAGTATTTATACTCAGTGTTGTCATCCACATCAGACCGCACAGTTGTTTGTCTGGAGGAAGATTTTCATTTTCCCAACAATGTTTGTTACATCTGCTCGTTTTGCTGTTTGTCATGCCTAACAAGCACTTTTAACACTAATTAAGATTAGTTTGCAGTTTCTACGACTACAACTACAGCCAAATAAAATGCCAGAGTTTTGCAGTTGTCTGTGAACAAAATGCGAATAAAAAAAAAAATTGTGATGAAAGCACTAGTTCACTACATGTTGTGGATTTGCAGCTGGCAGACTTTAGCGTGTAGCTGACATCAAACTGCATTTTTTTGTCACTGTGTCATAGCAGGTGATCACAGTAAGGAATTCTTAGCGTGACTGGTCGAGAGAAATGGCTACACACTGACGAAGCCTGTCACAATAACTCGTTTTGTTGGATGATATATTATCTCAGAAATCATTGCAGTAAATTTGTATATTTTTTGTCATTTTAACATAATTTTATGCCAGTGATATAATGGTTATATAACAGCATAACAATGGCATAACAATGCAATCTATAGGGTCATATTTAAATTTGACCTAATGTGCGTAATGGAAGAGTAAAAAGAGATGTAATTTTCCCTCTGGATGATGAGGACAGAAGCAACAGGACCAGAAACGATAACAAAACAACACTCTGAGGTCATGTCCATATATTGCACAGTAAGTTGATAATATCATGACAAGCCAATCATAGCTAGACTTACAGACGTGTTTCCGAAAGGAGGTGCCAGAGATCAAAGTCCCTGCTCCACCTGACCACACCAACAACATGATTCCTCTTTCACTTTGCCATGTTTAAAGTTGTGTTTTATTGTGTTTATTGTGTTTAGTTGTGTACAATTATTTATATCAGGCACCATGTACAAAATCTGTAAGAAGAGAAAAGATGCTTTGTATCAGATTTAACTACTAGATCATTTTTCATCTGTAGTCCCTGAGCAGGCAAAAGAAAACAATAAAACAGAGAGCAAAACCTCTCATCTCCACTACAAATGTACCAACAACCTATTGATAACATGCATATAAAACATTTTAACTTCAAGGGAAGAAATATGGAAACCTGTGCAGGTTTTCAGATTGTTTGGCTTTAAAAGAAAGCTTAGATTGTGCAAAGAACAGAGCTTTGTTTAGGGATGCTACTATTGCCCCTAAGAGCTCAGCTCATTTGCTCAAAATGGAACAAAGCTCTTCAGCAGTGGAGGATCAGCACTGTGGATTATTTTGTGCATGAAAATGAGTTTTATATTTAAGTTTATTATAGTGATGATACTGTATTTTTTTAAACTATTGAGTAGAAATTATCGAACAAACAGAAGATGTTGTGAGGTGTGCTGCACTGATTGTCTTCCGGGATGATTAAATGATTAATTGTCCTACCTCACGTTCATTTTTGTGATGCCCCACTTCTGTCAGGTTGGGCTCTTATCAGGGTGAGGTGTATAATCTGATCCCAGCATAACTGACTGTTCATGTAATTCTGTGATAGTTTCATCTTCATACAGAATCATAATAAAATTTAAAGGGCACATAGATTTCTTAGTTTTCAGGAAAATGGCGAACCACCTGTGTCTGACTCGCTCTAGTTCCAGGCGGGGTGGGGGTGGGAAAGGACTTCACGGGAAATGAGCATTACTGCCTGCTGCACAGTTGATCTATTTATATTTCTCTCCCCAGCTTGGACACCTCAGTCCCCCTGTGCTGCAGTCTTTATCTCTGTTAACTACCCACTGTTGGAGCCATGTGTCACCTCTGATACACATTGAGTGACCAGCTGCTTCTTTTCATTTGTGAGGAGTTTGGAGATTCACACTATCCCCCGAGAGCCCTCCTGCCTCCACACAGGAGCTCTGAGTAACCAGAAAAAATCTCTATTGCAGCAACACCAACACGATCCCTCACTGGCTTCCCGCCAACAAGCACGATGTGTTGAACCCTCTGTTGTGATGGGCAGGCGTTTCTTACCCGACTCTCGTCCTGGAGCTCTCTGGTGATGGAGGAGGTAACGAACCTCCCCCCTCTGCAGCCCCCATCGCTGCAACACCTCCAGCATCCGCTCCCCCTCACCGATGACGCGTTCTGAACGGTTAAAAATCCGAACAAAGACCGTTATTTCAGGAAAATTAGATGACTGTATTGTTGATCACGAGGAAAAGAAAGGTTAAGATAAGCTCACCTGAGCCTCTCCACATCTCAGCAAGGTAGCAGTCAGCCTCACCAGGCTCCTTGCAGAGCTCTACAACATCTCTGCACAGCGTCTCAGGTGTGATGGGGACCTCACTGAAGTGTTGGTCATTGTTGCTGAGGTACACGGTGAGGAACATCTACAAACACAGAGCAGACACTGTTGTTACAGACTGCTGCTTTAGTCATTTTCCCCAGACTCGATACTCAACCTAATTCAAAACACGTTGTCCTCATTAATCACCTTGACACAAAACATTTTGGGTATTTTATCAGCAAATTAGAGTATTTTTAGACTCAGCTTTTTTTGGTTTTTTTTTGTTGGACTGCTTTTACTGTTATTTGGAATAAACTCTGTGGAAGTCGTATGGTGAGAAATCCTCCAAATGTACATGTTTCAACTGTCCAAAACTTCACAGAAGTGGAGATGTCACTTCCTGTCAACACTAATTTGATTAATGACAGTCAATCATAATCAAAAGAAGTGGAGCAGTGTATCCTATGTGGACAGGTTTCTTGCCAAACAGGCTTAAAACAGGGCGTCTGAACCAAGAAATAAAGACAACATTCAGGTAAAACACTGGCAAGCCTTTTAACTTTAAAACAGTTTGTGATGTGACGCATTCAATCTTCTTCACCTTCATGGAAGCTTCCTGTGCTATTTAAGACTAAAACAGATATTTGTGGACATACAGTAACTCCCATGATGCATTGGGCCATCTGTTACTCCAGCAGGGTATCTGCTGTCAAGGCCCAGAGCCAGATCGCCTCCCACAGCCCGCCAACCTGCATGGAGGCAGTGTTCAGCATTTTCTATTCTTTATTTATCCTGGAAGGGTGGTACTGAACGATGACTTGCTCAAAGATTCGCTGGAGGCAACTAAGTTTGAGAGTTTGAACCTTCAATCTTAGCTGGTTTTAGCCCTCATCTCCTCTCCGTCTCAGTGTGACATGAAAAACGAGCTGCCTACGGCGACCTTTCTTTTGGGTTTTCATGAGCAGTGCTCACAGAGCAGAGACTGACTGCAGCATCATTTACATGCAGACGTTGTTGGCTGTTAGTGAGGTTGAAATGAAGCTCACACAAAAACACAAACGAGGAAAGCTCGATATGAGTCCAGCCAGAGTAAAACACAAACCCCTGATGCATGTGAAAATGAATACAACCAAGAAAAAAAGAAAAACACTGGTGTCTAACAGGGTCGGTAAATTGTGAATTGTCCTTCATGGTTTCTAAAGATGTGACAGTGACGCTGTGTATTTGTGCATTCAGCTCTTGTCCTCAGTCCTTCTGTCCTCATTCTGTCTTCGAGCTGCTTCCATCTACAAAAATCGCTTCTCTTTTCGCCACACTGACCATTTAAAGTCTTGCTTCAAGCCAACAGTGCAGCACAGTTTAGAAAAAAATCCACTTTAATAAACTGCTGTACAGCAGAGAAACTGTATTAAAGAGAAACTTAATGCCCCCATTTTCATTTTAACACGTCCACAAGCTCACAAAGTGTTTTTAAATTACAGCCAACAATCACTAATGCTTAAGGTGACTTTTTTATATGTCTGGATGTGGGAGGGGCCAGATTACCATGAATACAATGTTGTGTCGTAGCCTCATTAGACTCAGGATTCATCGTCTGAGAACCAAGAATGTCTGTGCAATGTTTGTACCCATGGTGTTGAGATAGTTTACGAGATAAGTGAATTTTTGCTATACGTATTCGACAAATAAAAGATAGATGTTGAGATATTTCACTGAAAATTAGAAAGTTTGGCCTGCTGGGGATTTATCCTCTGAGGACTACAAATATAAAGATTGTATGGCAATCCATCGAATATTTGTTGAGACATTTCAGTCTGGGCCATAGAGCCTCACCTCTAGCATGGCTAAGAAAGATTGATCTGACATTCAATTATGTATTCAGTTCATGTGTCATGGTGACATTGCTTTCTAATGTATCCAGGACAATGATACAAAGTCTTATATATAGTGAAGTGCAAGTGAGAATGAAATTAAAGGGAGAAGATTAAATGCAAACTTGGCAAAGAGAAATACAGAGAGTCACAATCAAGGAGCTTAAACTGCATGACGAAAGCTTTCTGCTGCCACCTTTTAAACCCCAGGTCACACATCAGGGCTTCACATCAGGATTCTGGGTTTGGAGCTAAATGTTTGGTTTTGAAATCCTAATTTCTCTGGGAAACATTTTTAGGTAATATTATAATATAATATTTGTCAGCTCTGGCCTTGTTCACATCCAAACTAAAAGGTTCAGATGTGAACCGGGACATCATTTAGCCCATTAGTTGGTTTGCACATGGGCGATTTCTCATGCTACTGTCAGCTAAAGCAACTTAACCAATGTTCTTGTCAGCAGAACATTTAATTAAGGAAGAAATCTTTTAGTTTCATTTACAATAATAAAATCAACAGAGAAACTCAGTGACAGAGATGAATTAATCTCAGTAAGAAGCAGCCGGCCTGCTGTCCTACATTCGGCTCTGAAGGAAAACTGGAGCACCACTTTCTTCCTTCAGGTTCGTGCAGATGAAGTGGGTCACTGCCGTCAGTCACTGGACCGAGGTCGACCAGGAAATGCTGCAGCCAATCGGAGCCTGAAGGGGAGAGGCTGTCTGTCCCTCAGGACAACAACAGGAATGGGGGAGTGAGACCTCCTGTCGTCACTGAGGCTGGTTATAGAATTTCAATATGAGTACAGACAGAAGATGTCTGTGTTTATAAAAGTTGGGTAACGAAAAAGACTGCTGTGCACAAAAAACACCCAGCCATAGTTACTGTAGTTAGTGTCACAGGACCTGTTGAACTGACAAGATGTATCCAGATTGTGTTTAGACAACGCTGAGGTGAACTTAAAAAGTGCTTCAAATGTATCCAACAGAGCACTGAAAATAATGTTGAGACACTGTCATACAGGAGAAGCTAACAGAAGTAAGCAATCGTCAGCATGTTAAAAAGCCAAATGTACACATGATGTTACAGTGCTGGTGAAGTGAAGCCAATACAGAAGAACCAATAACTGCAGTTCCTCAAACGTCCACTTGAGGTTGACTCCAGAATGAGTCAATCTCCATAAACCCCCATATTAAAATGTACAGCTCCACAGCAGAAATAAGGTACACTGACAATCCACTTCTTGATTGCTGATTTTAAGCTTAACCAGGAGGGGGCACAGACAGGACTGCCAAGATAGTGGCAACCAGAGCCACCACACTCTTTACAACGGCTCTTTCGTAACGTATGATTGACGCCAAGACATCCATATTTATTCTATGGAATTCCTCCATACCTGGACTGGTCGTTCTATGCAAACGGATCCTAAAGGATTTGACAAACTTACCATTTTTTTGCTCTTTCAAAACATATTTAGCCTTTGTTTTCTTCTCGTAATACTGCAGTTATGCTTCAAGAGAAAAGAATATTTGAAAGAGGCTCCTGGTATGTCTGCCATTGTAAACTCTACTGAATTAAGTGCACGTGTGCAAGAGTTTGCAAATTGGGACACAGCCATATTAAAGTGGCCTTTTTGTGTCTTTTCAAGCCGCCTCCTTTTTGACTAGAGGAGGACCGACCCTGATTTACATGCATGATCTGACCAACAGAGACACATATAAATTGGTTGAGTGTAAAGAAAAGCGTGTAGAATAAATGACAAGTGTAAATGAGGCCTTTTACTCTGTCTCTAACAAGTCTTAGCTTTATGGAAGGTAAAAAAAACGGTGAAGTCACCCTTTAAGTGTTGCTTCACTGTCATCTTATTTGCAGTGAGGATGAATTGCTGATCCATTTCCATACTCCTTATACAGACATCTTGCAATCTCTGTCTGTCTGTCTGTAAGTCAGTCAACAGGCCGAGGCCTTGTTAAACTCCTGAGGCTGCAGCTCTTAATCCAGCCAGGAATTAGCACAGCATCACGCTAGTTAATACCACCAACCAACCCACAACCCCCCACTTCTGTGAAGGAGGAAATGAATGATCCATCGACTGTCTGAAAGACGTCAACAGCTTTATCAAAACAACAAGGATTCATCAACACGAAACTGTATCATGATCCTGACTGACCAGTCAGTTAGTGAAACATTTATCTACTTAAAATTTATGGCATAATTTAATTAACAAAAGATTATCTATTGCAATGTACTGTCTCATCCTAGGGGGAATTTTAAAGTAACATATGATGTTTTGTTATTGTTGCATTATTGTTGTTATAGTTTGTGCACATTTCAGTAAATTAAAGACCTTCAGACCCCTTTTGTTTACTGAATTAAGACTTAGTATGAAATGAAATTTTTAGTGCAGACTGAAATGGTAAATGGCCACAAAGTCAGGATGATCTGTCACGTCCATCTTTTTCTTTCTTTAGAAAGTTTTGCATTAAAAGAAATTTTTTTTTATCAGTTTGTGAAACATTAGCTCTGTTTGTATTATATTATATTATATTATATTATATTATATTATATTATATTATATTTCTAAAGAGGGATACATAGTATTGCTTTGGTATATGAACTGAAATTTAGGTTTCGTAACAACAGTATCTACTAATTTACTGATTGAACTAAATTAATTTTAAAGATTTAGAAGAACAAAGCTGCAGACAAATCACAGAAAGTTGATTGATAACATTATTACGGTCTGTAATGACACATTTGAGTTATTTTGTTTAACTGTAATGAAGACATTTTTGTAGCCTTAAACATACAACATCTGGCATAGAAAAAGTAAAGCCGAACACATGAAACTGTGTTGGAACTTAAATTCCATTGTTAGTATGATTAATGTTTTTATTCAGTCCTGGTGCGTCTGTTCTATTTCTGCTCGGGGAAACATGGTGGTGGCAGCTGGCACACTGCAGGTCACATCCCAAATGTTTTGTAGGCGGCGTGGACGGCTGGAGCCATATGGTCGACAGCATCACGTGATACACCAATATTGGATTAACGAGACACACACACACAACACACACACACACACACACAGCCCAAACCCTGCCTGCTGTTCAGGATACGACCACAGTCAACAACATCAAGACACGAAGCGTCCACTGAACTACTGTTGACACTAAGCTCTGAAACCAGGACTGGTTTCTGATTGGCTGCCTGCTGTATGTTTAATTGTATATATGTCCAAGTCACTAATTAGCCCAAACTAATTATTGGCTTGTCACTTTGGGTTGTTTAAGGTTCACCAAGAGGTCACAATGACTACAATAAAGCCACAGTCAATAAAGACTGTTGACTCTGCTGCCTTCACTAACTCTTTAGTTCATCATACCTTGAAACATCCCAGACAAATTCCTGCCATCAGTACCACGTTACACTAACATGCTAAATGTTAGGACTCTAACTGTACACTAACAAATTAAAGCTGCATTCAAGTCATGTCCGCAGAATGTGATGAACTGAAAACCCACTTGCTGTGTGACACTAGTCTTGTGACCACACCAGATAAATTGAAATTAAGTTTATTAAATTTTATCTTGTTACAGATGCTGTTCCAATACCAGTATGATCCACCTCTATCGTGCTTGTCTGTGGATATCACATGATTTATTATCCTCAAAATGGGGCAGCACTCTGTTCACCTTTTTTTTTCACCCATGATGGCAAAGGCGTGACCTGCCCTACTCTGACTCTGATTGATTAACCCTGATATTTTCACTCTAACTAAGTGGACTAACCCAAACCAATAAAAGCAACAAGTGCAAGCTAATCAGAGTCAGATTCGGGCTGGTCATGTGTGCAGGGCTGACACTGAACACTATCAACTACTGTTTCAGAGCAGCGAAGAAGAGCTGACGTCTGGTAGTGTAACATTAGTCAGAGCTAGATAAATGCAGACTGCCAAAAAATTGAAATTTCCACGGCATTAATTTTTTGTATTTATTCATTCAGTTTTAAAAAGGGTTTAACCTGAGCCAAGACACACTACTGGTACTGAAATCACATGGTTTGAACTAGTAATGGAAATTTAAACAATTACCATATAGGAGTACTTAGAATAAATTTAATTTCTGTAATATGGTCTATTACCATCTTTCACATGTATGTAAATAAGCAGAAAAACAAGTTTAATTTGAGTGCAAAGGTCGAGTGATGTGTGACTGAAAACGTTGAACAGCTAATGTGCAGATCTGTCATTTTTATTATAAAAGATGTGAGTACATGCTAAATGCATACTGACATCCAAATCAATTACTCAAGCACCCATGCCCATCTTTAATTGAAACTATATTACCATACAAACTAAATACATGCTAACATCAAGTTAGAATACTAATTTATAAAGCTTAGCCTGCTCTTTTAGTCCAGAACAAAGACAAAAAAATTGATCCGTTATTGTCTGATCTGTTTTTTTATGCTCACATTTCGCTATACAGACTCAACGGGGCAGTTTGGAGGACGTCTTCCTGCATCATTAACACTCTTGGTGCAAAAACTCACAAAGAAATTGTTGACTATGAGTGTTATTGGTAATGACTGAAGCTGATCTTGCCAGACTTCAAGCTATGCGCTTGTTTCTGAACACAGTGGTTAAGAACTAATTAGCATCCAATGAGGAACTACCGACAGCTACAGTATGATGCGTAGTTTAAAATCAGGTGTTGGTGAAAACGAGAAGTGACTGTTGACAACAATGGCGGCTTCTAAAGGTGTTATCGTAGGTACACGCCAGGTTCATAGTGTACATTAATATTTCATGATGTTGGGTCCCCACCAGACTTTGATTGACAGCTTTTGAGTGAGGCATGAAAGCACATTGAGATACTCTATCAGTGATAAGGATCTGGGAACAAAAAACTACTCTCTCTGTCTGTTGTGTGTTGAGTATCACAGCGTCACAGTCCCCTTTAAGAGGAACAAACACGGATCACAGCGTCTGATGATTATATCGTCAGCTTGGAGATATAAATGTCAGGCTGATATTGTAAATGAACATGAAGATTACAACTTCTCTGCTTTAGTTCCTCATTGCCTGAGGAATACTAAAATAATACTGTTTCCCATATGACCTTGAACTGCGTGTGTGTTTCTGGTCTCTGTGGCAACAGTTACCAAGCAGCACAGCGAGCTCCAATGAGCCCTGCCTGCAAGATGATGAGGATGTAGTATAATGATCAGGGTGTGCTACGTTTTAAAGGAAGCATGTATGAAATATTTAGGGATCATTTTACTGTTTAAGTCACCCACAGACAGGTGTGAAAACCAAGATCGAACTGAACGATACAAACACCCAAAGATCTGCACCAAATCCATCTTCAGTCTAAAACAAATCGGAGTTGGGAGCCGTCTCAAAGCTAAATGTCAGTCATTATGTGGATGTTACACACTTCTGTCTGAATAATAATAAGGTCTGTAAACAGTGGTTCTGGTAAGAGAAGTTCAGCTCACTGTTTCCTCATTGTGCTCTCAGTTTCCTCAAACAGACCTTCCCCCTAGAAACATGACTGATCATGCATGCAGATAGAAACAGCTGAAAACCACACAGTTTAAGTGTTTGCTGGCACTATTATTTAGATTTACAGGACAATTTGTCACACTTCTGCAGGTTTAATTTGCTGCCATCGGTAAATCCATCCAAACAATTCCACTCTGGGGTGAGAGTGTGGTGTTATAAATATAAGATATAAATGTTTTTGTGACCAAATGCAGCAGACATTACTTTCAGTTTGGTTTGTGTGGTCCAGCCACTTTTGAGTTGCGCTGCTTGAAAATAAATACAGCTAGAAATATGTTTATTATTATTGTTGTTGTTATTTTTATGTGCAGTATTGGGGTGACAGGAAAAGTCCTGAAAGAAAGTGTATTATTCTTGTTGTTTTTTTTAAGTTAGCTGATGTTAAGGTGTAATTCTATCTTCTTCTTCTTCTTCTCCTTTCGGCTTTTCCCTTCAGGGGTCGCCACAGCGAATCAGTTGCCTCCATCTAACCCTGATTTCACTGCATCCATAAACCTCCTCTTTGGTCTTCCTCTAGGCCTCCTGTCTGGCAGTTTAAAACTCAGCATCCTTCTACCAATATATTCTCTATCTCTCCTCTGGACATGTCCGAACCATCTCAGTCTGGCCTCTTTGACTTTATCTCCAAAACCTCTAACATGTGCTGTCCCTCTGATGTACTCATTCCTGATCCTATCCATCTTGGTCACTCCCAAAGAGAACCTCAGCATCTTCATCTCTGCTACCTCCAGCTCTGCCTCCTGTCTTTCCCTCAGTGGCACTGTCTCTAGACCAAACAACATCGCTGGTCTCACCACAGTTTTGTTAAGGTGTAATTCTATGATGGTCACAAAAAAAACAGGTCAGTTGCATTTCCTCACATCACCCCCCTTTCCCAGCATGGAGGAGAAACTACAGTGGCTACGAAAAATACAAGAGGTCCCATCTAGAACCAGTGTTTAGTTTGTCCATTTAGGGCTTCTGTAGAAACATAACAGACTAACACGGTGGACTCTGAATATTATATATCATATTGTCTAAATAGAGGCTCCTAAATAAAGACAAAAACATGTAGCACGTAGGATTATCTTTTTAAAACGTCTGGGGAGACTCTTTGATTGAAAATGTTTTACTGTCAAAGTCTGATACCCCTTTGAGTCAATCCCTATGCCCTGCCCTCCATGACTGCGGTTAGAGCTTAAAGGATAAGTCTGAGGATATTTAATATTTTTCTCCTTGTCAACAAATCCCATGAAAACACCCAACAGTGAATGTGTCTACTATCAAATATTGTGTGTACCACAGCCTGATATATCTTCTTTCTCTGCGCCATAGAGCTCCATTAAAAACCCATACTTTTTTTCTTCATCACCACAAACACAGATGGTTTGGTTTGACTCAGTCCCACTTACACCGTCCTGCTGCAACAAATGCTCACTAGTGCACCAAATGTGTATTAATCCACCATTGCTAACAGTCCAAGAAATACATAATTTTCTCCTGTTTGTCTTACAGTGGAATTTTAACAAATTACTGAACATTTGTGCTTTATGCCTTCATTAGGAACCAATGGGCTGTGAAAAGAGTTGAGAGACGGACTAACACATTGTTGGTTTCGGCCTATTAATGTGATTTGTTTACTTTAATCCTTTAATCCAAGTAAAGGTTCTGTAAGTGCTTGTGGTTTGAGGGCAAAAGGTGGGCTATGGTTGTGGTAAAGGGGAACAAAAATCAACAGAGAAACAGAAGCAACATCCCACGTTTCAAACTGAATCAATATAGACTTTTCTTTATCACAAAATGTTTTTAGAGGTGTTTTTACTGATGAAGTCAACTGCAGCCAAAAAACATTTGGCAACAGATTCCACTTTCCACACAACATTTACACATGATTACTTCTTTCCTCAAAAATTACCTTGTTTGTCCGGTGAATGTACTATAAAGGGAACCATTTTGGCATCAACAGAGACTCTCAACAGTGAGAGACAGGATAGACCAGGGCAGAGAGTGTACTCACTCTTATCCACAAGGACAAAAACTTAAAAGGAATACTGAGGATTTATCAGGTACTGCAGTGTGGATGAAAAGGTCAAAACTCCTTTTCACTTACGAACCAGGAGAGTACCTCCATTCAAAATGAAGACAATAGTACAATGGTGTTCTATTATTAGTGGTGATCTCAGGGCGTCTGTTCGTGACATTTGTTGGTACGACGATGAGCTCTGCTGTGTTCCAGTCACTGCACGTCACACACAGACTTGTGTCATGTTCTTGTTAGATGTGACCACTGGATCATTTCTTTAGGTTGTGTCTTCATAAATCATGAGTGTTATTACATTTTCAAAATGTTGCACAAGTGATTCATTTTTCCTGTAGGTGACAAATTAAATCTACTAATCCTACAACTCTCCATCCACTGGACCAACAGATACCATGTTTTTAGTCGCCTGAACGCTGCTTTAATTTAAAGAACCATTCCTGAGCTCATTCATTTAAAAGAGGTGAATTTGACAACATGTTGACTGTGATGGCTCCTCCCAGATGACAGCTGGGAAAGTTTAATCACTAAAATAAGTTTTCTTTGCTTTCATTATGTTATATTTGTTACTTTACTTTATCTGTTTTGCTTGTTTTATTTGACTTTTTTGGGTGTTTTTGTATCACATTATGAATAAGGGAAATCTATTTATATTCACAGTCTGCCTCTGTGGCTGCTGGGGATTTTAGGAAAATTAGGATTTTATGTTGTGTCTTGGCCACCCTTAGACAAGACAAGGAAATTCATTCTGTTTTAGCTATTCAGTTTGGCAAAACAACAACAAATGTGGTTATTACAGCTAACTTTTATGATATTTAAGTCCCTTGTAATTTTCATAAAGAAGAATTAAACCAGGCTAAATTAGTAATAGTAGTAGTAGTATCAGTAGTACAATAGAATGAATACTCAGACAGGTTTTGTGTTTTGTTTTTTTACTGAAACATAACTTTGGAAATATGTTTTCAGTTGAGCATAGTTTAGATGACTTTTTTCAGGTAATGTCCAAAAGGTCTAAATATTGTCTATAGAGTCTAAAAATCTGTGGATCTGCCTATAAAATAACCATGGTGTGTACCTTTTTACCATTATTGTAGAAATAACAGAATTTTGTGAATAACATTACAATTACACGAAGACACTGTAAATAATTATACTTGTACAGCTGTAGAAGCATTCTCTAATATGGTTTATGGTCTTTATATTCTTTTTATCATCTCTCAATCTGCTCACTTCATTTAAGCTAAATTCATCCACATATACGACTTCAGCTCAGTTCAGTCTGATTAAATCCCTTAAATCATAATTAGTTAGAAGAGCAGAATGTTGCATATACAGGTTTATATTAAGAGGCTGTACCCATTAAAGATATTTCTCCTTGAACTTAATATGGGTTTAAGGGTTTGTAACGTGTTAAATGAAGGGATCCTGTTGTGATGGAGATAATTGAAACTACAGGTTAATGCCCTGGCAGGGTAGTAATGAGGATGTTGCCAGTTATTACTGTAGTGATAGTAAAAGAGGAAGACCATATGAATGGATAATGAAAACACAATGTGTGTATTCATGTGTTTTTACACTCACCGGCATCATGTTGGCAGTTTTCCGCTCTGTCGCATGCAGACTGCAGCTGAAACCATCAAACCAGTCCTGCTCCTCTGCTGTCTGTCTGCCTCTGTCTTCTTTATCCACATCAGATTTATTATCACTAATTATATTTCAGCTCGTCCTCGACCTGTTGCAGTGAACCATGCAGGCCTTTCTATCTATCTGCTGTCCGATCTCTCTGGAGAGAAGAAGAAAAAAGGTGATTTCGGAGAGAGGGGTCGGCATGAGTCTGCAGGAGACAGCGCTCAGGTATCAAACTGGTTCTTCTGGTGATGGGCGCAGAAAACAAAGCGCGGCGGGCGGAGCTGGAGCAGCTCTCCTGCTGAGCACTGTAATCCTGCTCAGCATCCACGACCCGTCTGACTGACTGACTGTGAGTGTGTTTGGATCACAACCATTCAATCAACGCAGACCGGTCACCAGCCGGAGGTCCGCTGGCGAGGATAACACCACTTCCGGTAGGATTTTTCAGAATAAAAGCATCGCCTGCTTCTCTTTCCATAATAATATACAGATTGAATACATTAAAACGTAAAATAAATAGATAGATGCTAAATGAATTAATGACAATAATTCAATTCCAGTTCTGTAATAGTAATACTATAAGGTCGTGATGGATCTTTTGCTGAAGTAACATTACCACAGTGTACAAATACTCTGTTACAAATAAAAGCCTGCATTCAGATGTTTACTTAAGTAAAAGTAAACAATTATTATCATCAAAATATATTTAAAGTAGCCTACCAAAGGTAAATGTAGTCTACTAGTTATACAGAACGCCCCTTGTAATATAATACATTATTGGGTCATAATTGTTGATTAATTCATGTGTAAGCATCATAAATTGTGCAAACTGCAGGCTACATATAGTATAGACCTATGCATCATAATTTATTTGATTGTATGTTTTGTATTAATCTGAATACAAAGTACCAAGTGTCTATAACTGTCGTTAAAAATAACGGACTACAATATTTGCCTCTGAAATGTAGTCCAATCAAGTGTAAAGTAGGCATGGCAGTACAAGTACCTCAAGATTGTACTTGCAAACTGTTCTGGACCAAATCTAAGAACTTTATCAAACATAATAATAATAATAATAATAATAATATAATAATAATAATAATAAATAATATAATAAATAAAACAGACTCCTTATTTGTATCTTAACACAACCAATAAAATAAAACAAAATACTGCAGAATTAACAAATGCATCTGTGTTTAAAGATGCACTCAAATCTTAAAACGTCCTCTCAGCTCACTGCTAAAGTGATGATTTACAAGTACAATTTGAGGTATTTGTACTTTACTTGAGAATTTTATGCTCATCTTATGCTTAAATTAGGATAATAATAATGGTAGTTATTACACTGAAAGGGCCTGTTCAAACAAATACTTTGAGTTCAGGTGTAGTTTTACTTACTTACTTTTCTACAGTGTGGGATCATTACTTTTATTGAAGTAACAACAATTATTTTGAAGGACGTCTTATTCATGTTCAGGTTTTCAATAGTTCCAACTTGACCATCATCTTCACCATCATCTCCTAGCAACGGGAATAAACTCCTCCTCCTTTATCCTGTGTGTGTGTGTGTGTGTGTGTGTGTGTGTGTGTGTGTGATGTTAAATCTAGAAATTCACGTTTTTTTTGTCTGGTCATCCAGATCCTAAGATACAAATAATACAAATACAAATCGTCTTGATCTCCATCATTGGTATGAATGAATGAAACGCTTCATCACTGGAGATAATCTGCCACCAGGAGTTGGTTTCAATTCTGTTGCTAACAGCGACCTCTGCAGATCTTTCAGATGTGTGACAAAGAAATACAGAGAAGATTTATCTACTCAGTGTATGAATACTAGTCCTGCATTTAAAATATTACTTAAGTACAAATGTAATAAATATACATTATTATTAATTCACTATTTTTTTATTTATTACAAAAAGTCATGCAATATGTTTCAGCATCCTTTTAATGTTGCAGGTGGTAAAGGTGGAGATCACTTGTAGTAATCTATAACAATTGCCAGAATAAATCCCAATAAAACTACAACATTTTTAACGGAAATGTTTAAACGTAGTAGTGTAAAAGTATAAAGTAACAAGACGGTGTTGAAATTGTACTGCATTCAAAACCTTACTTCAGTAAGAATATGTGCATTATAATGGATTAAGTGTTATCAGCAAAAAAGTATTGAAGAAAACATCTCCTCTGAGATGTGCAGTGAAAGTTGCATAGAATAAAAAATACTGCAGTAAAATACCTCAAATTGGTACTGAAGTACAGTACTTGAGTAAATGTAATTAGTTAGAAGTGTCGGATCAATAAAAAGTTTCTAGTTTATTTGAGGAGATCATAGCTGCGTCTGGCCAGCAGAGGGCAGCACTGCGCATGAGCATGTGTGGCTAAGAAGAACCCAGTGTGAGCTTTATTTTGAAACCGGACGTGCTTTGTTTATCTTCCTGTCGCGCAGCCGACATGGACACACGTGGATAATGCAGCTCAGCAAAAACAGGACTTTAATAACACCTTGATACCAGGTACATAAAGCTTTACTTTGTCTCGACCACCGTGCAGTGAGTCTGTAGTGTCCGTGCTGTTATCTAAAGTTAGCTCCTGGTTGTCGATGTGTAGACACGCTTTCTGGGCTCATGTCACGTCAGAGTTCATTTAAAACCTGTGGATAATAATCTGGTGTTTCATACACACATGGCTTGCACTTTATTCGAGTTTAAAAGTTTACAGAGCACCGGAAAATACACTGTATAAAAGAAGTGGACGTAGCCGCCGTGAAAGGGTCAGAGGTCAACAACCACCTAAAACACGTTCATGGCCATTTAAATGTACACAGAGACGAGGATAATTTATAAAAATGTACTAATACTGTGTGGGAGAAGGCTGATTGAGTCCATAAACAATAACTGAGGTGATAAATCAACTAAGATCTAAGCTTACTACAACCAAAGCTGTGTCGGACCAGCGTTCACACTACAGTGTCTGAGAATCAGGAATCTCAAAGTTGTGATTTGCAGACTACATGACTGATCGGTGACCACACAAGATCTTTGACCAGGAGGGATCCACAGCAAGTCTGTCTGCTCTCCAAAGTACGTTTTGTCATGCAAACACACACAGGAAGTGACACAGAAAATGGTGTAGTACAAACATTTAGCTGTCCTTATGTTGAGCTCATGTCTGCACTGTTTATATATTTCTTAATGAAGTAAAAAGAAACTTGTAGCCAAGAACTCTGACTCTATCTTATTATTGCCAGACGTACATAAAGATGAATGACAAAAGTTCAGAGTCTGATTGACCAATTTGCCTCTGATCTTGGAAAATTTGGTGGCAAAAACTGTCTGCAAATGGAAAATTAGGGATGCAATCCTATAGCGTGAACTCTGCGTAATGTATAAAAATATCTAAATAGTGCATAATCTTCCTCTCTTATTCACTGCATGCTGTTCTGCTGCATCGTGCTCAGTGCTGCCGCTTTATTGCAACAGTTGTGCCTACATCAGTATTGTTTCTTCTTGGATTTCACATGGTGTTGAGTTTATCAGATCTGCCTGTGTTGTGGAGAAATTGCTGAAGTCAAAGGTCAATGGTGAAGTCAGGAGGGAAGAAAGTGTTCAGGAGCCTCTGATGTCTTATGCTGTATTATTTATTGACACTTGGCCAAGGAGAACTATAGACACTCTCAAAGTACACCTGAAGTGCTTGAGTCGGTCTCGCATTCTGACGAACTCGTGATGGTGGATATACTTTAAACCCAAAGATCACACCCCCAATACTATACGCCCCAGAATTAGTCAAAGAGAATGTCTTTACTCTTGGAGGTGTTATTGTCAACATATTCTAGTCTGGGGACACAGATGTCCGCTTACGCAGATTGGAACGGCAACAACAAGCTATCTATTATGACTAGGAAGGCAGCAACAGGCCTCTTCGACCCTGGCCACCACAGTGAGATATGGTGGCACCTAGTCATAAGACAAACAGTTAATACTGCCGTGGATCACAAGGCTCACACGTGGCCTCGTGTAACCCTAAAAGAGAAAATTCCATAACAGCCTGGCCTGCCTTACTTATACTTGAATTCCCCTGAAATTGTGCTGAGGAGCTCACCTGCCTTCACTCTGTGGGGTTTGTGTTTTCAGCTTGCTCAGTGCCTTTTCAACCACTTTGCCTAACTATCTCTCCCAAATCATCATGAATTCTCATACTTTCTTTTTCGCAGCTGCCTAAATCTTGAGCCACAGACACTGAGATGAAGGGGAAAGGGAAACAGCGGCTGGAGCTGGCAGCCTCAAAGAGGAAAAATGTGGAGGCGAGCAGCAGTGATGATGAAGACTCTGATGTGGAGAAGAACTTCGCCCTTCTCACCGAGAGAGGGGGAAGAGGAGCTGAGGAGGGAGAGCGGGACCATGTAGGAGAGGACGAGGACGACTTCGGCGATGATGACGAAGAAGGGTCTGATGGTGGTAATGAAGAAGAGGAAGACGAGGAGGGATCTGATGCTGGTGAGGAAGAGTCTGATGCAGATGAAGAAGAAGAGGAGGCTGAGGCGGGAGGAGACAGTGATGCATCGGAGGAAGATGATGATAATGCGGATGATGAAGGCCCAGAGAATGCTGGTTGTAGCGGTGAGATCCAAACAAGGGAAGACATTAAAAACGGTGAGTTTGTTGTGAGCTGACGTTCAGCAGGTCAAACTGAACTTAAAGCCCTCATCAGAAAGCTCGCGGGGTGCTTGTTGCTTCCTCATATTTATGTGTTACATGTTCGGTATCATCTGCCGTGTCTAGTGGATTCAGAAAATACAACTAATGCCTGTGAGTTCATCTTCAAGTAACAATGACTGAGTTCTTTTCTGTTCTCTCACCAGAACTTTCCCACATGTCCTTTGAGGACATCTTGAAGCTGCAGAACAAAGTGGGAACCAAAGTTTACAACGAGGTTGCCTACGGCAGCAACAAGAATACAGAGACCCGCAAAAAGAAACGTCTGAACAAGAACAGGTGGACAGTCTCAGCCTCTAACTACAGACAGCTGCTCTGCCTTCAGCATTTATTCGTTTTGGATTTTAACAGTGTGTGTTTGTGTTTTCAGGCCGGTGGAAATTTCAGCCAAGAGACCAGCTCCATTCCTCCGTCAGGTCGTCGCTGTCAAGAAACCAGTGAGTGAAGAAAACCTTCAGATTAAACCGAGTCTGTGTTCTTCTCCACTGCTCCACATCCTTCAAATGTTTGTTTGTTTTTTTGCTCTTTTTACTCAGACGTTGAGAGATCCTCGATTTGATGACCTTTCTGGAGAATACAAACCAGAGATTTTTGAGAAGACGTATAAATTTATTAAAGACATCAAACACAGAGAGAAAGAGGTGAGAGCACTTTGGATCAGACTGTTGTAAACTCTTGTAGAAGCTGTTGCCCTCAGGACGCTGGACTGAAAATCAACATGATTGTGTTGTTTGTCTGCAGATCATCCAGAAGCAGCTGAAGAGGACACAGAAGAGCAACACGAAGAAGGAGAAACTGCAGTTCCTTCTGAAGAGGATGGTGAGACAGGGCTGCCGTCCGATACAGTGTCACCTCAAATATAATGCTCTGATTCTAAGCATAAACGTCCCAAACACACCGCTGTAGTTTGCTTGGTGAAAGTTTGCACAAAGTAGCACTAAATAGCTAAAATATGTCAAATATTGATCCGTTCTGTTTACACTTTATTATTTGTGCTAATGTGAGCTGGCACCCATTTAAATAGATAAGTAAATGTTTATGTCTGCTTGACAGTTGTTATAGTATGTAACTCCCCCACATCCATTTAAAACACCCAGAAAAAGAAATGAGCCTCAGAATTTTAACAGTATTAACAATATAAGAGCCTCTCTCTAATAAAGGCTGTGTGTGCTACGCTGGTCAAACAAATACACAAATGGGCTTTTATTGGAAGTTGTACTGGTATTATAAATAGAACAGCTCACTAGCGAGCCATAATACATCACTTTTTGGCAGAGAACCACGGTCTCAGACTTTGAGGTTTCTTTTTAATATATATTTTCAATTACATAATATATTTGGAAATTAGAAATTACTTGCGGTGAATAACCTTGAACATTTAGGAGTGTCTGTGCCCGGGGGCTCTGCTGATTGATAATGAAGTCAGCATGATACACAAATGTCTGTCTGAATGAATGAAGTGAAACATGATGGAGGTTTAGTTTAATTATCAGAATGTTTGCCACAACAACAATGGAGTCTTGTTTTCACTCATCAGTTCTACTTTGCTGACGTGTAATTATGTTAATGCGGTGGTATAAAAAACTTCCTGTCCATGTTTCACAACGAAAACTCTCCAGCGTGTGCACAGTGTGATGACGTATGGCCGTACATGTTTGTTTTAAACGTGTCAACTGTGACTTTGTGCAGGAGAACCAGGAGCGAGCGAGTAAGAGCCGAGAGGAGCAGAGAGAGAGAGAGCTGCAGTTCAAGAGGCAGCAGAGAGAACGAGCCAGTCAGGGCGCACGACCGTTCTTCCTCAAGAACTGTAAGTTCACACTGACTGTCTGTTTCCACGTCTGTTCTTCTCAGTGTTTTTGTCCTACCTCATCTGAAAGATTCATGCAGTTTCGTACTGTACCATGTTTTTCTCGTCATAAATCTGTAATGAACACCGTTTTGTTTCAGTATTGAAGGTTTAGAGTGTATAAGGGCTTAGCAGATTATTATAGAAGTATATGACGATCATTCCCGTCCTCTATTATGTTTCAAAAGTTGCATTGCAGCGGTTTGTTGAGTTTGAAGCAGTGGGTTGATGTCATTTGTGCAAACTACAACCGTTTTTGACCACTCGAAAAATTACAATTATTAAAAGTAGTCCCTCCAAATTCCTTCAAAATATCACATGAAGGCAAGAAGACATTAAGGGAACACCTTAAAAAAGTCATGCTGTCATTTGGTATTAAAAGAGATTTTGGAGATTTCTGCTATTGGATTGGATGGCAACTTCTCTTTTGTATATTGCTCAGAAACCTCCTTATTGTCAAAAAACATAGGTAAGTCATCCGTCCTCTGAATGCCCTCAGTCGCTAGTTTGTAGTTGGACAGGCTGTCCTGAGGCTGTGATTATCATAGATATCATAACAGCTCACTTTATACAGTGATGTCTCAAAAAAACGGTCTCCCTACAATAAAGTGGTTACTATAGCTGACGTCATCTGACATGGATTCAACTGTGCTCACCGAATCCACAAGATTCTCAGCTTTCCAGTTAGTTCAAAGTCTTCTTTGTTGTTTTTTTGCAGCCGATAAGAAGAAACTGCAGCTGGCTGAAAAATACCAGGAGCTGAAGAAGAGCGGCAAACTAGAAAACTTCCTGAGTAAGAAGAGGAAGAGGAACGCTGGGAAGGACCGCAGGAAGCTGCCCAAACAGGCTGCATGAGGCGTCCTGGGGCACAAAAACACCTGAAGAAGAACCTGCTGAGAGCTGGATGGAAACATTAAAAACTTTTGGTCCTTCAGTGTGTCGGCTGTAGTGACCTGTCTCAGCCTGCTGGTGGAGCCACAGACGTTCTGACTTTGAGTTTATGATGTTGGATGGAAGTTGTGATCCAACATCTGGTGTCTGTCATGTTTATTTCACTGTCAAAGTTACATTTTCTTCTATTGAAAAAAACATCTTTGGTGCATTGAATGAACCTCAGACATCCCAACATTCAAAGCATCATTTTGATTTTGAACCTCGAAATTAATTCTCAAACTGCAAACAAGGTGGAACTGCAAACAAACACTGAAATCTCAGATGTCAGAGCCCATGAACGTCAGTGAGATCTGCTGTGTGTCAGTTTGAGGAAAATCTAACTTTGACCAAATAAAGTAAATAAACAGTGACTGTGAACTGAAACTAATGGTTGTCTGGAAGAAAAGGAATCAGATATTTGATGTTTGTGTGACCTATGAGGAAGTAGACTTTACACCAATTTGTCCTTTTGATTTAGTTTTCACTGAAACTGGAACTTAAAATGTCAGTCGAGTGTTCAGCTGTACAGATGTGATCGCTGAAAACATCAGAAACTCTGATTTATATTCAACCTTCAAAATGTTTTTGTTTTTTTAATAAAATTATATTTGTATGTGTTTGTGTGTGTTTGCATCTGAAATAACACAAATATTTTAATTTGTTTTAAGACAAAATTATTAGTAGAACTGTCATGTTGATTTTTAAAGGTGGAAGCTAAACTTTGTAAACACCCAAGTTGACCCCGGTAATGGATATCCTGTTTATTTCCAGTCACTGACTTCTACTTTACTAAAATGTTTTCCCTTTGGCAGTTTCTTGAGCATCTTCAACCAATCGCCTGAAGGCAGCCCGTTGAAGTGAAACATCCAGGCAACCAATGACAGCAGATCAGAAAACATTTTCTCCATAAAATATGATCCAGTTTCACTAAAATAAGAGAAATAGTTGGTGGTGTGTGACTTAGTGCCTTAAAGTGCTATATACTTCTTGTGGTGTACATGGAGCACAAAGGTACATAGGCCCCACTCTGCGCATGGGACACAGAGTTACAAAATGTTTCTTTAAAGGTGTGTAGTATTAGTGTGTAGGATTTAGCGACATCTGGTGGTGTAGTTGCAGATTGTAACCACAAAAAAAAGTAGATAAAGTAAAAACTGAACACCCTACAAGTCACTCTCATCAGCATCATTAAGGACTTAATATTAAATGAAAAATCAATTGTCTCTGAGCACCTTCTTGTGTACATTTGCTATTATGCCTCATATCCCAGACATCTTTTGTGTATGGTATTCACAGCCATGCTGCCTTGTGATGATAATAATGACCAGATGGTGTTGCTTATTGGACTGAACCAAAAGTTCAGCTCTGACATGTAAAATGCAAAGACACAGTTGTACACCATTTTACACTATAAGAATGCCATGGCCATTAATTTCAAAGCATTCTTTTACAGCTAAAGATCTTTATTTACAGGCTGTTTTTATTTCTGTTCAGAACTTCCATAACAATGTACTAAATGTGCTATTGTTTGTAATTTGTCTTCTGTCGCTCTAGTTGTTCCTCTTCCTCTCTGTATTTGTGTTCATTCTTCTTCAGACTGGCAAAATGACATACTGGCCTTGTTATTTTGCTGTTTTTTTTGTTTTTTTTTTGAAGAACAGTATTTTCTAAGTCCCAGATCTGTCCTTTAAACAGAGAAAGTCAATTAATAGTAGTTTTCTGTGTGTCTTTATTTGAAATAGATTTCCTTGTGGCTATGGGCCCCTCGAGGATGAATGGCTCTGGCTCTGTATATTGATAGATGATGGTGTAGAAATCTGACAGCTGCCAAAATAAATGTTACTTTATTTGTGAATCAACCTTCACTGCTACTGAAAGATTTGTTCCAAACACCTATCCTTAAAATAAGGGGCACAAAGGGAACACTGTGATATAATAAAACCATAAAAGACTCAAACGCCACAAGCTTTATACACGTATGATTAGTTTGGCGAGGCTGGCGTTATTTAATTCACCTATCATTTCTGTATCCTTCATCTGTATTAGGGTCACCGGGGCCTGGTGAGGTCCCCACTAAAGCCTCCCCACAAGGCAGCAACATACTGAAGAATAGTTAAAGCTCAATAATAAATCATCTAAATTTCTTCTCAATGATGTGATCATTGTTTGTGGAATGTGTATAAATCCACAACGTAAAATAGTCCCCAAGAGATACAGTGTTTACTTTGGTTTGAGTAATGTTTGCTATGAACTACCGTGCCCAGCTTTTTGAGGAAATCGCTTAACTAATTTACATCTCCAGTAGGAACCAGTGGTGATGGGGCTGAGGCCACAGACAAGGAAATTCAGAAAGTGATGAGAAACACATTGTTAGGTTGCTGTGTAGATTTATTATCTGCCTACTAGTACAGTCTTTCAGTTTAATTTGTAATGACACATATGTTAGACAAACATTTTCAGTGTATATTACAGAATTAGTGTTAAATATTGTCAGAGATTAGTTCTTTCTTCTTTTTAAATTTCACAATTTAACTACTGAAATAAAGTTTGATCTCAAGTCAAACACTACTGACATTTGCCCAATCTGTATCTTCCAAGAAAATTGTGCAGAGAAGAAGGAACTTTCTATTCTTTCTATTCTTGTTTGTTGTGTATCTTCCTGGCTATTCATAGAGCTCCATTTTTGCTTTTTTCTTAATTGAATTGTGATTCAGGGAAGCGTAGCACAATATCACCTGATTTAGACACTAACAGATTAGAGCACTTTCCTGAGGCCAAACTTCTTCAGTCTCAGTTGCTCCGTTAAATATTTTGGACATTCACATGCTCACTAAAACAGTTTTCTCTCCAGCGTTGATCTGTGTTGATATGTTTTATGCAATTATGCATACTTGTGCTGGATGTGAGCTAAGAGTTTATTACATGATAAACTATTTGGTGCAGGTCCTGTTACTACAGAAAGCTTCCTGTGAAATGAAGCTGTATTGAGTTGCAGTAGAATGACACTCATTATCAGTCAAACTGTATTAGCATATCTCAGTTCAGAAAATAAATAGCTCAAATAGAGGCTCGTAATCAAATATTTAAGTACATGTTATCTCTCATCGTTCATTTAAAATGTGGGTGCACTTGGAATGGAGAGTCAACAGGAAGTAAGCGAGCAAAGAGCAGCCTAACTCCATGATTCACCTCCATATGTGTGCGTTAATGTATCCTGATCTGTGTTGCCATAACCCGTATTCAGTGCTGACTGGCAGCGTCCAGCCAAACAAACCCTTGCTGACTGTACTGGCAGAGCCTTCCACTGTCACCAAGCCAGGCTTTTACTTATTTGTGGTGTAAAAAGAGCCATCAAGTTCATTCTTTATCACTGTTATGTTCTGCCCAAGGCACCGCTGCATTAACGCCTGGGCCCGAGTTTGACTTGATGCGACTTGATTGTTGCACTAAATGTTGATATGACTGTCAACTTTGTGAATGTTTGTGCTTTTTGTGAATGTTTTGATTTTTTTCTCCAGTCTTTTAATAATACACTATATATTATATATATTATACTGTATATATATTATTAGATTATATGTATCAAAACCTTAAATCTACAGGTTTTGCTTTATGGCTGACACATTTTCCCTCAAATCACTCCTAATAATAAATTGCCCTCACAAGTTCAATGCTTTTTATGGTCGGTGTGGATGTGTTTGAGAACATATGGCATGTAAACTTTGTATGTCATAGCTTGCACAGTGGCATATAGCAGTTATCTTCATATGGATAAGTGTGTCAATGAATAGAGTTTAAAATAAATATCCCAAAAACTGAAGAGAACCCTAACGCCGTGGTCTGTTTCCCAGATGTTTTACCAGATGAGTCTTCAGTTTGTCCTTGTTAAACAGTTTTTTCAATTTGCTCTGATGAAAAGGCATGCTCTGAAAAATAACCACAGTTCACAGGAGGGTATGCAGTTTTTTGTACTGAGTATACAGATCCATTTTCTTCTTCTCCCCCCTCTTGACTCCCAAATGTCTTTTCTTCCAGCTGGAGCTGAATCACACTTATTTCAGCCCCCTCTCTTTTTCTGCCTTTGCATTGATTACATGAAATGCAAATTCATGGTACAGAAAGGCTTTTTACCAGCTGCTCTGGGATTTAAAACCTCCTCCTTTTTGTAAAAATCATGGAATTTGGATGTTTTGAATATCACCAAGTGCTCTGTAATGTTTCATCTGTCTGTTGTATGTCTTAATTGTGTATTAGTATTATATGTAGCATGTACCATCATATTTTTTGCCAATGCAGGCAGCAGACATCATGTCTCTTTCTCTGGGTTAGAGCTCCCAGGTGTGATCTTTATGCTTGTGCCTCCTGTTGATTGTTTATGCTTCACTGCATGGAATGACACGATGAGTTAATTAAGGCTCACATTTGATTTCACATGTGGACATTTAAGAATTAAAGTGAGTACATTTTCCTATAATAGGTGTAAATGACAGTATATCTCTATGTCATGCTAGGGAAAGAAAAAAAACTCTTACTAACATTAAAATAAATTTCCATGGACACTGGTGTGATAAAGTTTAGGTAGCAATGATGGATTAGGCAGTGAAAACCAAGTATTTGCAGTATTTCTGGTCCATGTACGTCTCATTGCAGCGAAACTATCAGTCCATAGGCGTGTTTTCATAAGGGAGAGATTACCACAAAATATCACAGCAAGGCTAAGTATATGGTGCTTTTGGTATATATATCAGATTCATGTTAGTCATAGCTACACATGGCCTGCTGTCTGCAGATGCACCATGATTCTGCTATGGATGAGTTAAGATCCTGTGTGCATGGTAAACGTATCTTTCTCATCCTATCTTGTCACTTCAGTTAAAATTCAAAGGTGCATGGGAAATGTATGTCAAATGTGTTTTCAGCAAAAGCTTCAGTGTAAACCAATCCCACGTCATCAGACCTGCTCTCCTCCTCAAAAAATGAATAATCACATCTGCATATATCTTGTGCTTGTGCTTACATTGGTTTGTCTTTATGAAAAACAAACAAGCAAACAAACAAAAAAACTCACTCATGACACAAAAATACATTTTAATAGATTATTTTCCTGATGACAGACAGACTTGAACTTAATTTAGCTGGATTTCGATTTTAACTTGAGAAGATGTTACAGTGAAAGCCTATACTCAGAGCAACAAAGTCCCTATAGTCATAGAAGACTGAAACAATTAAGGTTGCTGTATTGCACCTCCAGCTGGTGTTGACCCACAGTGTGCATCATGTGGTGCAGAAGCAGCAGTGTCCAGAAATCAAGACTGTGGATGTCAGTATGATCTTTGCTGAGGTCATCTGGTGCATTCTCATCAGAGAGTCCTTGGCTTTTCATAACCGCAACATCACTGTGGATGACTGGAGTAACACACACCAGAGCATTACCAAGCACACACACTTCATTCCTCTTATAAGTTATATAGCGGGACTGTACAAACAATACAAACTGTTTCACTGAACTAATATATGCTTTGCTGCTTGAGTAACTGGATGATTGTAGCACAGTATGACAGCTGGTATTAATAAGTACACATATAGTTTGCATTATAAGTGTGAGTTCTGCAACTGAACTCACAAATACACAGTACAGTGACTTCACACCTGAATCTTAAGTTTCAGTAGCAGTTTCAGTCATAGCTGAGGCCGCTTGTCTTTTGGAGCATATAAAAGCATGACATGTCAAATTACAGCTAAAGTTAGATGAAAGAGCTCTGCATTGCATGAGGTGTCATTTTATGGTTGCAGTATATTAAACATTAAAACTGGGATTTGATTCTTGTAATGTTCCTTGACTTATTTATTTATTTTGCAATAAATCTGCTACATGTGGGATATATCTAACACGGAAATTAAATTAGCATTTTTTTTTGCCTCCTAAAATAATTCAGTGGTAGATAGAAATAATAATTTCCAAATGTAATCTCAATTGTAAACATATCCTTCCCTTTTAAAAATAATAATTTCTAAAGGTGACTAATTCACAAGTCTAACTCACACATTGGCCCATGACCTATAGAGTCTCAGTCAGAGTAAAAATATGTGTGACACATTCGTCAGTTATTTTTACTTCTTCTACAGAGGAAGAAAACAAACCTACAAACATAAAACCTACACTGTAGTCATCTGAATAGACTAAAATACAGCATCATTTAAAAACAGACAATACACATACTGCTGACATTTCATTTAACTCTATTTATAATCTTTCTGTGTTCTGTCCAGGACCCTGAACTTGTTCCAAACGCCTCAGAGTCACATTCATCTGCTGAGGAGCTTTGACCAAGTCCAGGGGCGAAGACATCAGAGAACATGAATCCTAAATGTATGAATAGCCCACCTCACTGCAACAAAAATCTAACCATTATATGTTAGTAAAAAGTAGTACTAAAGTAAAGATAGTGTACATGAAATGGCTATCCAGAAATCCTCAAATATCTCAAAAATAATAGAAATGAATGAAATCTAAATGAAAGTAGATCTCTGAGTTACGAGATGGCAAATCCACACACCTGTGAGACTGTGAAGCTGCTAGACCTCCCTCCGTTTGCAAATGAACAAGAGCAGAGTACGGAAGAATGTTTAAATGTGGACTGAAAGAGGAACTGCCTGCAAACGTTTACTCGGCCACTTCCTCAAATTAAAACAGGAAACTTGGTTCAGTCTAATCTGATGCAGTGGAGTGTGTGCGTGTGTGTGTGTGGGGGGGGGCTCGGACCTGAACACTTCAACTGTCTCAACTCTGTTGCATTTAGGGGAACCGTGCACAGCTATTTCAGGAACTGTATAGTGGTTCATTTTGTTAGCCGGTTGAACAGGAGTTTAGTATTCAAATTGTTTTCAGTTCACTAACTTTGACTGATCTCCACTCTAGCCTGGAACCAGTCCTCATTATTTGGGATGTCACACTTGCTCTCATCTTTCAGAGATATGAAACGTGTTGACTAATAACTGGGTAAGCAGCTAATAACAAAGGATCTCAGTGAAATGAGCACCAGTGCACTTTCAACTTTGTTCCACTGATGTTTCTCCTGGTTATACACACCCCAGTTTGAGAACCAATACTGCACACTAAAGTGTGTTTCATTGTTCAGAACAGCCAGGCTTCATTGTGTACATGCTGTAAGTCAACCCAGTCACTCCAAACTGATGATGGACAACAATATCAGTGCAGTGCACATTTAGTTGGTTATCAGAACACTGGTGACATTTAAAAGGATAGAAACAATGCAGTGAAGTTTTATGTCGGGACACTTGAACATTAAATTACAAAAACACCCTGAGATTTGACCTCATATGTAATTTTAAGGTTGTAGATTCAAACATCATTCGGGTATTTAAATTTAAAGGTGCACATACACTGCGCTGTTACTAGTTTCAGTGAGTGTACTGGGTGTTTCTTATCAACAGATGGCGACAGAGATCTTAAAATACTCTAGGGTATGAACAGAAAGTGGAACAGAGGGAATACTTTCTACTGGCACTTGTTGACATTATTTTGTCACATTTTGAATGAAATGCACCAAGAGCTGCAAAGGCAAAAAACAAACATACTCAGACACAACAGAAACAATCAGTATTCACCATTCTGTTATGCATGCATTGCATTTTCACTGCTTTATGTTTTACAGTTTGATCTTCCCATCCTTTCTCATTCTGCCAGAAAGGACATCAGAATATCGTCGTCTGGAAAAATCGGATTGCTCTATAATAAGCATTATACTGAAAGTGACAGATCTGAGTGCTGCACTTGTGAGGTTTTATGACCCTGTTAAGAACTCTGCTCTCAAATGTGTTGAAAAATCAGGATGGGGGAAGGATATTGAATATAATGTTTAAATCAATGATTGTAAAATGAACTAAATAATAGTGAAAATAATTGCAGTCCTACAATACAGTACTATATACTGTAGCTATAACGTACTATTTTTGCAACATTTTTCACGTGTTTTATCTGTGATGTGCGTATGTGTCCATTTATTTATATTTCCTTAAAGGCATTATTTTAACATTCATGTAATTAATGACTGATTTATTGTTTGCTTTTTTAAATTTAATTTTACTCCCTTACATAATTATTTCCTTAAAAGTGAACTTGCTTCTCGGCAACTAATACATAAACTATACATCTATCTGTAGCATGTATGCAAGATGAAAGATTTCACACAACAAAGATCACTTTCGTGTGCTTACGTCTTTTATTACACATTTAGAACCACATTCCACTTACATTTGTCAAATGATGAGCAACATGACATTTGTGAGAATATGCCATAATAAAAAAAACTCTAACTTATAGAAAAGAAGAAAAAAAACAAGCTAAAAAAAAACAATAATTTTGAATTGTCATTTCAAAATGAAAAGTGCATTTACGGTTTACATTTGCATTTCACCACTTTTTAAAAAAACAAACAAACATAAGAATAATGTCATGCCCAATGTAAAATTGAAATTCAATACAAAAATTGTAAACATGATGTGCTACAAGTGAATTATCAAATTAAAACAATTTACATGAGACATACAACTTTTGCACATTATATACACACACACTTTCTCTCAGTAAACAATCTGTTATCAACAGTCTTAATATTTTGATGCAAGTGAACATTTTAATTTTAAATCCAAAAGCTATACATTGATCTAAACACCAGCAGCATGTCACCAAAGCAGCAACAACATTACATTGAGTAAACAACTGTGTAGTTAATGCATCTTCCTTCTTTCCACTGGCAGTCTGTTCAAGTTCAGTCTCACTTCACCTCTCAGTTTCTTTTCCCCTCAGTTGTGAACCCTGAAGTGTCTTTGTGTGTCCAGAATCACTTATCTCAGTCAGGCAGCTCTTCACTTTACACCCCGCTGACTGAAGTCAGGCAGGCTTTCCTCTCTGCTCTTTCTCTGTGTCCAGCAGCACAACATACCCTCCACGCTCTCATCTCTTGTCGCCTCATGAAACAAAACATTATCTTCTTCTGCCTCCTGTTATGACAGAATGCAGCTGTTGGTCTTGTTCATGGGTGGCCGGAAGTTGGTATCTTTTGGAAAGGTCTCCCTGCGTCTGCGCAGCGCCGGGCTGAGACGACTGGGAAGGTTTGCCTGCTGCAGGAGCTCCTTGAACACCTCCACCACGTTGGCGTTCTCCTTTGCTGAAGCTTCCAGGTAACTGTTGTTCCAATCCATCTCTACAGTTGACAGCACGTCCTCATTGGATACCTGACGCTCCTGTTCTCGGTCTACCTTGTTCCCCACCACCACAATTGGTGTGTACTTGTCTTCCTTGATCTCCAGAATCTCATCTCGGAGGCTCTTGACAGCCTCCAGTGACTCTGGGTCATCCACGGCGTACACCAGTGCAAAGGCATCGCTGTTTTGGATGGAGAGCTTGCGCATGGCCGGGAAGGAGTAGCTGCCACTGGTGTCCAGGATTTCTACTGTGATCTTGACCCCACCAATGTCATACTCTTTGCTGTGCAGCTCTTCCACTGTGCGCCGGTGTTTGGGCTCAAATGTATCTTGGAGGAAACGTTGGATCAGGGCTGTCTTGCCCACTCCTGCTGCCCCAAGAAACACAAAACGTACCTGGGTCTTCTTCTTAACTTCCAGAGACATGCTGGGGGGATTACAATGAGCAAAGCAAATGTCCCAAGAACTGTCTCAGTTGCTGTAAAACTGCAAATTTCACCTGTCACTGACTTCTAATTTAAAATAAAATCTTCTCGTGTCTTCTCCTTGAGCTTCTTTTCTTTCTCCACCTCCCAGTTTAGGTAAGCTGGCAGCAGCTCTCTGTCAAAGCTCCTCAAAGTACCTTATTGGATGCTTTGACTCTGATCTCAAACACACTGCCTTTTATGCCTGTTTTGGTGAGAGCGTCCATGCCCTCCTGCAGTAGCAACCAATCAGCAGAAGGCAGCCTGTTGAAGTGTAACATCCAGGCAACCAATGATAGCAGAGCATGTAAATCAGTGTGTATGGAGAAAGGAGGCAATATCTGAAAATGAATAAACAGCAAGCAGGGCATGGAAAATGATCGGGCAGGGTCCTGATCATAATGTCAGACGGTCACAGAGTATTTTAGAGGAAAAACATAATTTGCCCATCATTGTTTTGCTAAAATAGGGAGGCAAATATCAGGCAATCGCTTTAAATAACCAGTTCTATTTATATTGTCTTTCAGCAGCTAACAGAGTCAAATCCACTGTTGTAATTGATTAATGAACACTGTGAACCTTTCTATACGACAGGATAATCCCATAAATAAACAAACCTTTGTTAAACTGACATAATTTCGATTCAACCTCTGACATCCCTTTGTATGAATATATTTGACATGCTCTGCAACCAATTATTAGATCCGTAGTAAAGAATCTGATGGTGACAGGAATACTAATGATCATATCAGGAGAGTATAAACATATGTAATGTATATTGCCTAGATGACTTGATGTGCCATGAATGAGACACCTGCAAAGTATGGATAATATGGAAATTTACATGCTCTGATGTGGAGATATGAAATATAATGTTCCATGAAATAGAAAATGAACCTATTGGTTTATTATGATCATTACTGTTTATTTTGAAGTCAGTTTCCTGTTTTGAAAACCACAGATTTCTATAATCTTGTTTATTTGTCTATGTTCGCTGTGTACAACATGAGACTAATTTAATTAACTTTACATAGCAGTTTAGGTAAGGCGAGTATGTTTGCAGAGCACCTTTCAACATCAAGGCAATGCTAAAGGTCTTTACATAAGACAATGACATTAAAACATTTGATAATAATATATAATTAAAAGAGACACAAAGAAACATCAAAATTAATAAATACAGTAAGAATACAATAAAAGAAGGTGAAATTGAATTAAGTACAATAAAACAGGATGGATTATACATTTATAATAACGCTGCAGACCTCAGGTTTTCTAGGGGGTTAGTCTTCCTTTGTCTCAGTCTTTATCATTTGTCAGCCAGAGGCAGGACATGCAGTCACACTAGTGTTTCTATACTATCGGTTTGTTGTTTCATTTGTCCAGTGATAAAAGTCACAAAAGATGAAAAGCCTGAGCTGAAACCATAATGTTTGCTTTCTTTGGTGTTAATTCTGAATAAATAAAAAATGCTTTAAATTAAATATGTTGTTAAGCTGATGATATTTTCCTCTGGCACATTCTACGGAGAGCTACTTAGATAGATTCAGTCACACACGACGATGCATGTGTGAATCACCTTCAGCTGTCCTTGGTGTCCAATTAGATGTGATGCATTGCCTTTAACTGCCTGAGAATGAATCCTGCCTGCCTCCAGGTTGTCAGAGTTACTTTCAGAGGAAGGAGTCTGACTCGTGATCCTCCTGAATTTCCCCTGAGATTAGCGTTGTCTCACAGACTGAGACTCTCCCTGCCTTGTTAGGTTAGGCAACAGCGTGGAACCCTGATAATCTGCAGGGAGCACTCCTCCCACTGCCCACCAACACACACATTTTTAATATGCACCCATATGCTGTCTTCCCAGGGGCCTGCAGTGCCTGATGGGCAGTGGAGCAGAGCTCAACACTGTGGGAATATTATCTATGGACTCACACTGCCCTGACACACTGTGTAAGGATTGCTAATGGCAGCAGTCACTGCTGTCAGTTTCTGAACTGTGTCTAGCTGGATTGCTTTGACTGGCACTGGTAAAGAAACACATCTTCTCACCTCGAGGCGTAAAAGTGAAGTGGTGGAGAGTGCATTACACTATCGTTCATTCAAGTGCATTTACTCAAGAGCTACATGTGCTCTACTCTCCATTTTATGCTACTTTATTTTTTCTATCTCACTACATATATTTGCTATTCATAGTTGTTTTTTCATAGATGGCTTCAGACATATTTAAAGAGATATATAAATATTTTGCTTTGTTATGAATTAATAAAATTACAGGTACTCCTTTGCGCTTATTGAGAAATTCAGAATCTATGGACATGCAAATATTTTCAAAAGTTTAACAGCTGGATACAAGATGTCGCCTTGGTGTAAGGTTTCAAGTTTTCACATCATAACAAACATCCAACATAGACAACAAGAGACAAACACAGATTTGAGTGAAGGTGACTTTAAGGTTGTTCATACATTACACAGCATATCATCATCTTAACAAATGCGATGACTGGTGTGTGCATTAATTCAAGCATAGTTTACGAAATACCATATATTGTAAAAGGCGTCATTATGCATATATGTGTGGGTCCACTCACGCTCCTATCCCAAGCATGAGGTCGAAACTACAGTGGCTGCAAAATGCACATGCAAATGCAATATCTAGAGCTGTTGTTTGGTTGGGCCATCTGGGTTACTATAGAGAGATGTCTGTGGTGGATGATGATTACACACTAATGAAAAAGAAATGAATAAATGAATGAATAATGAATATTAAATAACATTTCTGCCATATTCTGTGATTAGAGCTGCCTAAATCTTAGACAATGGACCTTTAGCTAATAATATTTAACGAGACATAAGCTACAACCTCTTGATTTACTTTGTTGTGATGGTCGTTCTGACTTTAAAAGTTAGTATTGCTATCTCTTTTGTCGTCTCTCATTGATATACAAGAATAACAATAATAATACTCAAATAAAACTCTTTGAATACAACAAATATCACACATACAGTGTCAGTAATACGTTTTCCCCACACTGTGACATTTTGACACTAAAGACATTTTGACATGTGAGAATATAAATGTCTATTTACCTGTTTCAGTTTCAGTATATTACGTTACATTACAATATGGCTCTGTGGTCCACTATTTAGTGTCACACTCTCATGGTTTATTGAGACACTTGAACAAAACAGATCCATCGTTTCAAACCTGTAAATGGAAGAATACCAAAAAATAAAGTAAATCGCCCAAAATCAGCATCATTAAGACTTTAATTAAAATGAAATGAATTAAATTAAATGAAAAAATCAATTACCTCTGAGCAAACATTGTTTTCCATGCTGCATATTCCAGACATGTTTTGTGTATTTCTATTCACGGCCATGCTGCTAATAATAATGACCAGATGGTGTTGCTTGTTGGATTGAAACAAAAGTTCAGCTCTGACGTGCGTTAAAAAAAGAGACTGTTGTACACCACTGTACACTAAAAGAATGTCATGGCGATTCATTGTAATGCATTCCTTTACAGCTAAAGATCTTTATTTATACATGTCTTTATTTCCAGGCTGTATTTATTGCGGGTGAAAGCTTCTAAGAATAGCTGCATCTATTTTATCCTCCCTTTGTTTAAACGATCTGCTGCAATTATTTCACTTATTAACAGGTTGCTCGTACACTATTGTTCTATGTGCGTCATTGCTCTACAGTAACTGTGTGTGTGTGTTTGCCTCATTTCTTCGTCAGACACAGACACAATGTTATTTTGCTGTATTTTGTAAAAGAGTTCTTTTTCAGTTCCAGATCTGTCCTTTAAACAGCGAAGGTCAATTAATATTAGTTCTCTCTATTGTGTGTCTTTATTTGAAATAGATTTCCTTGTGGCGATGAGCCCCTTGTGTTTTATGGAGGATGGATGGCCCTGGCTCTGTATATTGATGGAAAGTGCCCTGTGTCTTGGCCCCCATGGCCTGAACGTCTGCATCCTGTGGGGAAACAAGCGCACTACACTGTCACCCTGTCAAGATGATGCCACAAAATGATGGTGTGGAAATCTGACAGATGCCAAATATAAATGTTCCCTTATGTGTGAATTAACCTTCACTGCCACTGGACTATTTTTTCCCAACACGTGTTCTCATAACAAGGGACAGAGGAGGGCTATTGATGTTTTGATGTGAACACAAAGGAAATATTGATATAACGAAACCATAAAAGGGCTTCACAAGCTTTGGATAATTAGGCCGGTGTTTTATTTTATTATTTGCTTATGGTCAACTAATTAAATCAAAAGACCTAAACCAACAATGCATTAGTCATTCTCACAACTTAACCTGTCTATGGTCATGGGCACGACTTCCACAAGAGGAAACATTACACATTTGTCGTCCATAGCCAAGTGGACCCACTCTCACCTTGTGAGTTGCAGACAGTTTGTAACTTGAGTGGTAGCGTAGAGTTTTCAAAGTCATGCTTCAAAGTGGCACAAATAGTTTAGCAGTCACATTCACATTCACAAAGGACTACTGGATGAAGTGATCAAGGAATACATTTGGCAGGAGTTTATCCCTGTAAACGAGTATAGACAGCATATGTTTGTTGTTTGTTTTAAGTGAGGAGAAGAGAGAGAACAGCATGGGAGGATTATTTTAGGCTTTATGTGTTTGAAGATAGAAATTGAGGAGGGGAAGAAATGTTTGATGTTTGATGAGCTAGTCTCTGTCATTGAATAATTGATAATTATTAATTATAATAATAATATAATAATTGGCTGATATAAATGTCATAACTAATGTGCCTTAAATCGACCCATCCCGTTCTTTAAAGTATAGCTCCCTATTCCTTATGACATATGATGCTGAGTAGAGTTATGTTTTAAGAATGCAGTAGACATTTTCTTGCTGATGTACATACAGTATATTTACACATTTTCTGTCAGAATGATTAAACTAAGAATGCAATACATCTTAATAATAAAGTGTTGACCTGAAACTGGGAGTTATAAAATCATGTACAGAAGCAGAAAATGGTATTTAAATCCAATTTTCATGGCTTATTGGTTTTTTCATCAACAAAGCTCAATGAAACGTTGAGGATTTGGGTACATAGGCACTACTTTTGTTGATAACAATACAGAATATTGCCTTATACTTTATAAGTAAAACTGTGGAGAAACATTTTATCCTCCTAACACTAGAACACACACTGACTTCTTGACATGAAACTATCAGGACTATACTTCAATCGTGCCACCGTGCACCAAGACACCTTGATGTAGTAGAGGAACCTTGATGTACTAGAGGAACCTTGATGTAGTAGAGGAACTTGCTACCAGGATGCCCCTGCAGCATATTTCCAGTAACCACAGAATCTTGCTCTAGCTGGGGCTCCCGGCACTGGACACCAAGATCTTCTGTCTCCTTAAGGAGCTTTCTCCTCAATCTCTTGCTGGCAGATACCTCAAAGGACACAAGGGTACCTTTACCTGAATGGAAGTACACCTACTCGTTCCACAGATCTTACAGTTTGCTTATGCTTTCCTTCTCTTGAGGGATATACTGTTCCCAATTATCCACCTGCAAGAAATAGACTATTGCATCGATATCACAGTCCATGAGGGCACATACGAGGGCTCACTTGATAATGACATTTATTACCACATTTTTGCATTTTTGCAGCCAGTCAAGCCAGTCCAAGCCTTGCCAAACTTTTGGCTCAACCTTCCTGCTAACTGGAATCGGATCATCTTATTCTACAATGAACAACAACACCAGCTGCTGTTTCTGTTGACTTTGGCTGTTTCTAAAGTGGTTTACAGTCAAATGGACCAAGTGAAAGCAAGTGAAATCCAGGCTGCTTTCTCAGCTCTTCAAAATCTACCTCACTATTCTGTGGGGCTACAAATTGTTCTGTAAGTCCATCCTTAGATACTCAGATGAGCTTGCAGTTGTAGACATAATCAACAAGTGGTTTCAGTGGCATATCCATAATGCCATTCTTCCCTCTTGCAGATATCCAGTCCAAGCTTCACTCACAATCTTTTTGTTTTGTTAATATAAACTAAGTGAAATTAAACCTATATGTAACATCCATTAACTAACATCCACTGACCATCATTTCTTGTATTTCTTGTTCGATCAATTCAAATGCAATCATTTTTATATTCTTCCTCAAAGTCTACTTTCCATGTTTATTTTCCTGGCATGATACATGTCATGACAGCCTTCTGTCGCCACTGTAAAATCTTCTCTCTGGCTATCACTGTGCTGATACGGTGTTTGGGCATATTCCAAAGGGCCTCCCAGTCTGCCAGTGTTGGTTCATAGGCTCGCCAAGCAAATTGAGTTGTACATGTGCAGTAGGAGTAGAGTAAATAGTGAGTAGTAAATGTTAATGGGAGAAGAGATAGTATCTTTATGGTTCTGTTGTGACTTTATGGTTGCACAGCTGGCTATTGTGCCTTGCCATTTATTTCATGACTTCCCTAAGTAGAAAAATATTTTTTCCCCGTTCACGTGAAGAGAAACGCTTTATTTGGAAAGTAAAGTCATAAGCCCAAGTAGCTGATAAAGCAAACAAGTTTGCTGTCATTCATGGAAATGAAGATTGGAGGAGGTTTGAACATACTGTAGTTCTATTCTTATTGATGGTCTGACAGGATGTCTGTCAGGATATTGTACGTCAATAGTGAAATCTGACTAGGCAACCACTATCAGTGCCCTCATATCTTTGTCAGTGTGCAGATAGACATGCATTGATATCGTAATGGTCACCAGACACTAAGTCAAGGGATTTCCTAGATAATACCTCATACTACAAATGATGTGATATTGTTTTATGCTCTGTATTCTCAAGGTTATTTTTATACTTTGGCTTGGCTAAGCATGGTGTTAACAAGAAAAATGATGAACGAGATGTACATGACCTCCTTTCCTTTGAGGATCAACTGCAGTTTCTTTCAAATGATGTTCCTACAAATATTTATCATTAAACCCTGATATATCTTCTGTCGTCTTCTGTTCAAAGAATTTACCACTAAATGTGTATTAATCCACAGCTGAAAATACAGACGCACTATTGACTCCACTTTGAGTAACGTTTACAAAAAACTACAGAGCCAAGCTTTGTCAAGAAATTTCTCAACCTTTAAAAAAAATGAAACAATACAATTTAGATCCATTATAAAGATTTACGTCTTCTAAAGGAACCAATGAAATAAAGATTTATCTCATGATGTTTGCCCCATTTCTCTTTTCCCTTGGTTTGTTGCATGTTCTACAGGTTGCACAGATGCTATCTTCCTTCTTTTTTATTTACAGAGCTACATTTCTTCTTCATCTTTTTTCTTAACTGAATTGTGATTCAGGGAAGCGTGGCACAATGTCACCTGATTTTCTCGACACTCTTATTTAAACAGATTAGAGTTGTTTCCTGAGGCCACACTTCTTCAGCCTCAGTTGCTCTGTTTTAGACGTTCAAATGTTGTTTACCAAAACTGTTTTCTGCATAGATCTGTCATAATGTTTTGTCTCAACACTCCTTGCTTCAATGGGCATTCATGCAAGTTTCAACATCTAATTTATATTTTATTATTTATCTTTTAAAGATATAATGACGACATATATAATATAATATAATATAATATAATATAATATAATATAATATAATATAATATAATAGAAGAAATAACAAAATCGCAAACCAAAACTATCTTACCTACAGCAGATCTTGCTTCAAACCCACACACTAAGTATAGAGAACACAGCGATCTTGCATCTGGTTTAAATATTATCACAAGCCATGCAGAGGCACTCATGGCAAGATAATTAACCGGCCCTTCTTGATTAGCATCTCAGCAGAAGGGTTAAGGATGCTGACAACAAATCAAATTTATTAGACAAACACCCCTCTGTGCTGCAAATGGCAGGTGCTGCCTCTCCACATTGTGCATATCTCTTGGGTGTAGTTAACACGCAACACCATCACACAGTAACACCACCCTCTCAACCAACAAGAAAATCCCCAATTTAATTTGCCTGAGTTTTGCATTCTTGTGTTGGATGTGAGCTGCATGTATGGTTGATAATGTGTAAGTGTCCGTGCCTGGAAAAAAGAATTATGGCATTGTGGGGAGGGCATTATGTTAAAATCTGGTTTCAAAGGCTACAACTTCAGAATACAAATTCCCAATTAAACATGCATAGGTGACAACTATATGTAAATTATTGTGGTGGATGAGGTCTAGACAAAAAAAGGGGGAAATGCTGTGAGAACTGCTTAAAGAAGTTGCTGAATTATTCAAATCATCTCCCATAACCTACGATGCTGGAATATTTCTGTGTGTGAGAATCACTGCAGTAAAGCTATTGAATGTTTTGACTCATTAGTCATTTGAGTGAGGGCTGATTAAGGCATCACTGATGAGAAACATTTTTGCGATTAAATCATGTTAATACTGTGGAGGGGAAATGGGGTTTCACAGGAATTAGAATGGATCACAGCAATATGCATATGTTCATAACTAAGCAATTTACACCCTTTATAAAATAGGATGATTTCACATCTGTGGTGAAATACCCCTTTAATCACGTTAATACACATAAAATTAACTTAAAATGAAAGTTCATTAGCATTTAGTTTATACTTTTGGTGAAGAGTCCTGCTAATTCAGAGAGCTTCCTGAAGCTGCCACTTATTATTAGTCAAACAGCATTAGCATATCTCAAAATCTCATATCTCATAGCTCAAAACATAAATAGCTCGAAGAGGCCCGTAATCAAATATATAGCATATAGCATATATATATTTATATATATAGCATATAGGAGCAGCTATGTAGGGAGCCCAACCTCGTGATTTACCTCCAAACGTGTGGATTAATGTATCCTGCTTTAGAATCAATCTGGTGGCATAGCTGTGACTCAGTGCTGAGATCATTCTAGAAACAAGATGAGTTGAGTCCTGGCAAACTTCAGGCCACACTTGCATCAGAAATGTGTGCCTGTCAGAAAGAGAAAAAAGGTGAAAGTAGGGAAAGAATATCACAGCTACTCTCTGCAGTTTCACTCTTTAGTAGCCATGAGAGATACTCGAAGTGAAAATCATGTGTAGTGACCCCAGGGGGCATACTTTAGATGTGGACACATCTTTGTAAATTAAATCTGATATACACTGTCTACTTTTAGATTTACAGTGCTGCAATGACTGTAATCATAACTGATGTTTCATGATAAAAAAAAATGAAGATACAGAACTACTGCTGTCTGATGATAGTTTGCACACACCATGTGTGATGATTTACTGTGTGGAACATCATCAGTTTCACACATCAAAGTCTCTTTGATAACTGACCTGAATCTCTGACTGAAATGTCAGTGGCCAAGTTACATTGTGGGTAATGTAGACAGCAGGCAGAGACGATGTCTAACAACTGAGTGCAACAGTGTTAAGGAGTGCAATGCCAAAGGTTGTGTATGTTCACACCATTACACAATGACTGACGTGTACAGAAAATAGCCAAGTATAGCTTCATAAATTTAACAAAAACACTGTGTATGCCGATTTTTAGAATTTTTGAATCCACAGTTTCATGCATTTAATCCACATAAACCTCAGAATCATTGACCTAAACAACGTTCAATTTACTGAAAAACTGATGGAGAGCTTTTGGTTTGCAGGAGCTTCAGCTTTTTAACGCTCTTTCTCTGTGTGAGTCTACATGCATGTGTGCATGTGTGAGTCAGCAACAGTCAGATGGCTTGTCAGTCTGCATTGGGCTCAACGGTGTGACAGTTGGGTGATCAGTCATGCCACATCCTGTTGGATTCGTCATAGTGGCAGATCCAAGGATCCGAGGAGAATGTGGAGGAAAGACGCATTTTGAAAAATTCCAAATTTCAGTCACTGTTGTTGCATGAGTACACACTACGTGTGTGCACATTTGCAGGCTTGTATGTTGTATATTTCCATCTACAGGTGCAAACTAAGTCACAGCTTCTTCATAGCTGATGATGATTAACTTTAAATCTGTCTCTTAATCTGAAAGTCCGTCATGCTTTTGTGGATTCGAAAGAGACCGGTGCCAAATCCACCCATCTGGCTCACATGACACAGACAGAGAAAGACAGCTAAATCACATGGAACCGAGACTTAGACAGAGAAGAAGAAGCCTATTTTTAACTTTAAGTGTCAAAGATTTAATGGCTTTGCTTTTTTAGCCTGTGCCAAATAATCTGAGGCTCACACAGAGTTCAACAGTGATATAGTGTCATCGATCAAATTAAGATTATATTTTGGCATACATGTTTGAATTAGTTAAGGGGGAGGAAACACAGAAATGTACAGAACCTTACCGTTAGCCATCACGACATCATGACAGATGGAGCAGCTAATTGGATTAATAAAGGACATGCTGATTAGTAATTTACTCCCATGTGGGTAAGCAAGAGGACAAGTAGGTAGTTATCTTTCAAAATTTGAACTGATCGGATAATAGAGGGAAGCAGGAAGACATATAGAAGGAAGGATATGAGTCAAGAGGCATTGTTTGGGTGAAACAGAATGAAGAAATAAAAAATCTGACTTATTTGAACCATGTCATGCATCCAGAACTGAGTCAGTCACTCCCACTCATAGTTAATCTTTCTGGCCCTAGGCTCTTAGACAATATATCAGTATCACCAGCATTGTTCATCTCGCTGACTGATGAAACTGCCAGTCCTTGTTCAGCTGTTTGATCCATCCATGGCAGAACTGTAATAATACCTCCTTCAGAAAAACTGAATAGAATATAATTGCTCACTTATGCAAAACATTACGTCTCTAAGCTCCATATATATTTTTGCAAATACAAAGAGTTGTCCATCATGTAATGCGGAGAAGAGTCCTCTTGTAGACATCGCACCTGACTAAACTAAAACACATACACATCGTATTGTTATAAACATATAAAAGTGTAACTAATAATATTAACATGACTATTTCATACAGTTTCTCACTTGTACCACTCGACATTCAATTTATACAATAAACACTCCTGAGTGCTACTTTTTTTTATTAATGCTTCCTCATGAATGCCATTTAATGTGCACTGAAAGTGAAGGCATGTTGAGCGTGGAAGAGAAGAGCCCGTGGCGCATGCAGCTAATGAGCCACCCAGGGTGGCATATTTCTGGATTATCTTTTGAATAAAGATGTTTTGATGTGATTCATGGTGTACTATTTCTCTTCTCCTGTGCTGCAGCACTAATCACTGCCCCCCACACTTGATTGTTTCAGTTTAAATGAACACGTTTAGTCCAGTGCTGAGTTACAGGAACAATGTCTGCTAACGAGGACAAGTAATCCTCCTGCCTTTGGACGGTATATTTCTGTTTTCCTTTACTTTCCTGTTGAATGTTTTCATATTATGACATGCATTCATTTGAGATATTCTATTCCTGAATACGTGTTTGAGAAACCCACGGCAGAGTTAAAAAATTTGAAAACATACACACGGTGGGTAAAACACAGGCTGATTTATGTATCTGCATTATAATAATTCCGACCGTAATGTATTATTCATTTTTAGCATGTTAATATGCTCAGATTTGGTCCTTGATTTAGGAAGACATGTACAGGTGGTCTGATGTATGAATGAGGTCTACACATTCTGTCACTACACATTATTTTCACCTTTCATGGCTACTCCAGTGCAACTGCAAAGTGTAGCTGTGATATTCTTTCCCTACTTTCACCTTTTTTCTCTCTCTGTCGGACACACATTTCTGATGCAAGCATGGCCTGAAGTTTGCCAGGACTCTACTCATCTTGTTTCTAAAATCAGTCGCAGTTATGCCGACAGATTGATCAATTATTTGGTCCCCACTGTACCTAAAAACAGCCTCAGCTCACACTGCTGTTCCTATGTACTTTGTTTTTACTATTAATGTGTTTAGTATTACTTTTATTATTGTTTTATTATTTTGAATAGAAAACACATTTTTAATGGGAACTTCTCCAATCACTTCATAATTTAATATTATATTTTAGGTCATATCTAACCTGACTAGACAGACAAGCTTGTTGACTCACATACTCGAGTCCTCAAGTAGATGACATATCATACACACAGTTCTGGAGCTCTGAAAAGGGATGTGTTGTTATTATGTTATGTTAGTGCCCTTATCAGACTCAATATTTCCCACAGCCTATTATGAAGACACTGGAGTTTACTCACATGATATTATGCTATTGTGTTAATTGTTTGTGATTGCCGGTAAATTGTGTCTGAGGGTCATTTCGCTAATGGAGACACATCTAGGGCACTGATATTATTAGAGTGGATATTTTATTAGCTTTACAGCTGCTGCTGCTGTAATGATGATAATGGTGACCTAAATAATCAACATCATCATCACAACTTTTTCTTTGCTTATCATTCATCTATTATTATAGTTAACCTACAGGATAAATTTCAGTTTGATGTTGTTCTGTTTGAGTATTTTAAGTTTTCTCTGATAATGGTGGATTAAAGGAACGTTTTGACCTACTTTTCTTGATCATGGACTTTTCAGATGCCTAAAAAACAATGTTGATGGAAGGAATGGCCAAACCTACCAGTGTGTCTAAAGTTTCTACAAATAAACTGTAAACATAATTTATTTTTTTGGATTAATACAAATCTACATACATCAGCAAAACTGCAGAAGCAGCACCTAAGCACATGGACTGTAATTCATCATCTTACCAGAACTTGTTTGAATCCTCCCTGAATCATTCAGTGACCCATTTTCTGGATTGACATTAGAGAACTGTGTTTTCCATCAGCTTCTCTCCTGTCAGTCACCTCCTACTTCTGTTTATTTGGGTAAAGGACAAAGTTACTTGTGTGAGTCATGTAATTTTATGTTTCACTTCATGCCAAGCAGTATAATTTGTCCTATTTATATACACATATTTACCAATGTGTTAACTTTAACACCATGACACAGTCAATGAGCCCAAAGCACTTTGCTGTTGGTGTGATTGGATCAACTTGTTCCTGACTAAATACACCAGTGAAGGCAGGATAACAAGACACTGGTGACAGTAATCAGGGCAGGGCAGACAATCAAAAATGCAAAAAAGGCAAGAACTAAAGTTAGATATGAGAAGAGGAGAGAATTACAAAATAAAACAGGAAACAGGAAGTCTAAAATCATGATAACCTGAACAAATATAATATAAATATAAATATAAATATAAATATAAATATAAATATAAATAAGGACAGTCGTTGTCAAAAGATATTTTGGTCCGGTGCCAAAATATCAGATGAATATTGATTTTATTTTTATTTGTTGTGTTTTTTATTTCTTTAACATTATTCTGTTGCATGCTGAGGACAGCCACGGCTGTATAAAAGGCAATATCGGTCACTTGGCCCACCTCTTTGATCCAGACAAAAATATCTCAACAACTATTGGATGGATTTTTAAAAACATTCATTGTCCCCTGAGGCTGAATCATTTTTACTTTGGTGGTCCTAAAACACGTACATTAATGAGTGATTGTTGTAAAGATGAAATATAAATATATATATATTTTTACCAGAGTCTCCAGTAGGACACGACAGTCCAGATGAGTCATGGTTGAACTTTGATAAATAATGCTGTTGAAACTACAGATTTTCACATATACCAACACGCTCTTTTCTTGTTATTTACGTATGAGGCATCAGCTCTGTTCATGCAGTTCAGTGGAAGTAAGAATACTGCAGATGACAACTCCCTCCAAAAGTACATCATCTTGAAGCTCGCAGGCTTGTTTTTCATGCTTGCTGCATGATTCAGAGGGTTTACTTCTCCTCTGTCTGTCTCGTTGTCCTTCATTTAGCCCCTTAGCCCACACTGTGTCTGTGACCCAGACTCAGCACGACTCCCACACACAGAGGTACCTCTGCATGCCTGTCAGAGATATTTTTCTAAGATCATGAGTTAATAATAATAATGATAATAATAATTAATTAGAATAAATGAGCTCAGTGAGAACTGTGATTGGGTTGTGATTTTAATCAGTACACAAAATAAGGAACTCTCTCACCTTCTCTCATCGTGCTTTCTCATAATGTGACAGATCAATATAACAGCAGTGCATGTGTGAGCATGAGCCCAGTTCTGTCGTGTCATGACAGTTCACCAGGCCAGAGCAGTAAACCACTGATCTACTGAGCTCTAATGTGTCGAGCAACGACGCGGGAGAATGAATCACTAACCAGGTACACCGTGTATTTCTCTTAATGACTACAATGTGCCGCTTTATAGTTGCTCTTTCTAGAAATGCTGATTCCACAAATTGGAATTTCCCTCATCCCCATTGGGGAAGTCCATTTTATTTCATTAAGATACCTCTGTTGGATAGCAACATCAATCACAGCGTACTGGACTGTGCTAAAGTGAAGGTAATGAGGACAATGCAAGACTAATTAACCGCAAACACAGATGTAACAGCAGGCATTGTTGCTACTGTGTGTGTTTGTGTGTGAATGTGACTATGTCTGACTGACAGTACTGACAGACTTGTTTCAAATTTACCAGGAACTCCAGTTGTTGCTGTTATTTTCCTCCAGCTCCAGCCTTGAAATCAGACTATTTTTTATTCTATCATTCAGCCTTGTTAGCTGCTTGGAGGCATCTAGTTTTCTTTGACTTCGCACAGCTTTACACCAGCCTCTGATATTCAACACATTCTAGGGGGTTTGTGATCAAGTCTTCAATTAGTTTGTTTGTGTGTATCCTATGTTTCAGTTGCTTCAGTTTATGACTTCCGACATTTACCAGATGCCTTTCAGCGATCTTTTTTGTATTTGCATCTGATGTGTGAGCATCAGTGTGTCTGATTGAAGCATGTCTCAGATTCTCTTCCCTCACAGCACTGACTGCATTGTATTCTGTTGAGGCATCTGTCAGTGAAAGAGTAGCATCTCTTCTATGGTGGATGTACAATCGTTGAATTGCTGCAAAAAAACAAAGGCAGAAGAAGAAAAAGGTTGCTGTTTCTATGTTTTATAATGACAGATCCTCCATGGTGGGGAGCAACTTAGCAACTAAGTAAGTATCTACAGTTCTTCGAGTGCTATACTGAAGTACAGATTTAAAGTACTGAGCATTTCCGTGTATGGTACTTTATACTTTTACACCAGTACATTTCAAACCACTACAAGGCAAATATCACACTTTTTAACACATTTTACACATATAATCACTACTTACTTTGGAGTAGATGATTTTACATAAAAAACATATGATAATCTTATTAAATATAATTCATTTTTAAAGATTAAATCACTGGTTCCCAAACTGTTCACTGTTCTGTGACCTTATTATTATCAAATAAAGAAAAATAATTGTGTAGCAGGTCTTCTTTTCTTCCTTCCTGTCCCATCAGTCATCTTAGGTTAGGTTAATTTGACCATTTGGTGGTTAAATTAATTCAAAGTTAAAACTAGCTCCAGCTTGTTGTTCATATTTCTGGATGCAGAACTTGTAATGGAGTATTTCTGCATTGTATTATTGATACTTTTACTTCATTAATTCATCCGAGTACCTCTTCCAGCACTGCAGATGCAATAAGAATATGCAAAAATGACGATGGCCACCAACTGTTGCACTCTTTCTATGGGGCTCTGATGTGAAGGGCTGTTGTTGTAGTTTTATTTTGTAGCTGCTCCAATACATCCCTCATAACACTGCGACCCTGCAGGCTGTATGTAAATAAACTTTGTGATAAACTAAGAATTCATTCACATTCAAAAAAATATCATTTTTATGGAGAAAGGTTTTGAAAAATTAAGCATCACTTCAGTTGTCTTGACAAAATGCTTTTTTTATCTACTAGTTTTTCTTCTTCACAAAGAAACCAGTGTCTGTGTGTGTGTGTGTGTGTGTTGGGCCTGTATATGGCCTGCGATGAGTGGTGTTTTCATCTTGTATTAGTCCCTTTACATCGGCATAGTGTTGCTGACAGGTAAGTTGTCAGAGGCAGCAGAGAGGAATAGCCTGCTGGGCATCTATGTTCTAACAAGTCGCATTTGGTTGTATAACACTGTCAGCTATCTTAATTCTGAACTCAAAGTCTCACTCTCTCTGTCTTAAGGCTACATGTTGCCTGCGGACATTCACAGACCAAAAAAGATGTGCAGCATACGTCAAAAATGTTAATGTTAATTTTTCTGATTCCTCAATTCTGTACACATTTACCAAATAACATTCTATTAGACCATTAACTGAATTTAAAGAGGTAGTGTGTAGAATTTATCGAGTGATGTAATTGCCGATTACACCCCCCTCACATCACCATCTTCTACCTAGCATGACAGAGAATTTATGGTGGCTGCGTAATGCACAAAAAATGTGAAATTCCCAATCTAGAGTTAGTGTTTGGTTTGTCTGGTCAAGGTTCCTGTAGAAATATGCCAGACTGCATGGAAGAAGACCGGCTGTAGATATAAAAGACTCACTGTAAGAATAGTAATGAGTCTTACTTTCAGACACTGCCATAATGAATATTTTTATATGAACACTGCATCATATAAATATGCAACATAAAAAGGGGGTCAATGGTCATGACATACACACAGATAATCACCTGACTCTGACTGTTCCCCTCAGTCCATTGGAGCTTGGAAGCATCTTTCAGCTCAGCTTGTTTTTGTTTTTCTGGCTTTGCTGCTTAGGATCTGCCTCACAACTCTCATCGCTATTGTTTCCAGACACATCAGGCTTTTCAGATCTACACTACCCTGCCAGCCCAACATCGAATGGCAGACAGGCATAGTTACTAGCTGGTGAACAGCTCCGATGAAGGTCTGAGGACTGAAGTTCAGTGATTGGCAGTGTGTGGGATTTTTTGGTTGTTTCACATCCTTTCTTTAGAGATTCGTAATTGAATTAAACATGTTTATGCTGTGATGAGCTGGCGACTTGTCCAGAGTGTACCCTGATGAGGATATCGCTTACAGATAATGGATGGATGAATTATATTTATGTTAGGGTTGAATGTAACATAATTCATAATCAGATTAACGTCGTCATCTTCAATTGTCACATTTCTTGGAGAACATGGTGGAACCTACACAACTGACCTCGTATTCTTTTTTATTTTTTATTTTTTGAGACTGTGCCTCAAATGTCCCATGGGAATGTCAGGGGGATATTACCATTACTGTCTGTGGATCCTGAGGCACACAGAGAGCTTCAGTGTATTCACTCAGTGAACATTTAATCTGTGAAATGTTTACTGAATTTTGGACTGTCTACCACCTCTTCAGGATGTGTTCCTCTGCGTGTTTTGGCACCTGAGAGAGAGAAATGAATGTCGCACACTATTTCCTGATACACACAGTACACTGCTATCACAGTAAAGCCTGTAGAGGAAATCAGTTTATTCAGATGTTGTTGTTTTTTTTCAAAGGACTCAGCACAAGCTAATCAGATTGTTTCTCAATGTGTGTATCAGACAGAAAGAAAATGCAGAGCCTTATCAGTTTATGCATGGAAGTACAGACGCTAAGGAGCGCTGGTCTAATCTTAGTAATGAATGCTGATGAGAACATGGTGCTGACTGCATGCACTTTTGTGTTTAATACTCTGACATTATGTTTTGACAAATAATACACCCTACTCTGTGACCAGTACCAAATCTTACTGAAGAAATCAGCAGGAGACGATCCTTTTTTTCCAGCACTGAAATCATTTTAGAAGATGTGTTTGAAGTTTTCAATTTTGTCTACTCAGATCTCTTTTGGCTTATGAATAAATGCATTATATAAACATTCATGGGAAACAAAGTCACTTAAGACAACAAATAGACTCTGCAGTCTGTGCTCCTTCCCTTGTTCCTGTTTTTTGGGGCTCCAGTCTGGATTGTAGTGCTAAATTGTCTGCATTGTTTGTGTTCATTTCATGAACTATGTCTTATAAATGTACTATTTCTCTCATAGTACAACACTGCTTTATGTAAATGTCTATCATAAGATCATTACTATCATTATTCTTCCTCTCGATTCATTGGTCTCACATATTTATTCTGACCAAACAGGTTTTGTTCAGGGTATATATACGCAGCTACTTTGATGATTCTTTTTCACACATAAGATTGTACTTCCTCCTGCATTTGCATTTGCATTTGCACTTGGGAATATGAATTAGCCTTCTTATCAAGATTTCACTTACAGCGTGCCTCCTATGCAAAAGTCCTTGCTGCAGTGACCCAGGTTTGATTCCAGACTGTGGTCCTTAGCTGTGTCGTCCCCTTTGGCTGTCCTGTCACATAAAAGCATGAATACCACCCCCTCAAAAACAACAATTTAAAAAGATGTAATGTCTTCATGTTCTGGATCCGCATTATTTACCCTTTGGCAATCATTAAGACAAACATTCGGCATTCATCTTTTTTCTGTCATCAGGGGAAAAGACAAGGCTGTCCATTGTCTTCATTATTATTAGCCCTTGTTTTTAAGCCTCTGGTCACACTAATATGTTCACATCACTATTTGGTAAGATATAAAAAATTTATTTGGTTACAAAATGAAGTGGTCCAAAACTGAGATCATGCCAGTTCCTAAATTCAGTTTTGACTGTTTAATAAACAATCTGAAAATAATGAACATCCCTTTGTGAAAAACTCGATTTTATCTATTTCTTTTATTTATTTCAAAAAGAGGGTGTTTGCATGCACAGCCACACTCAAAATGTTGCGTTTCAAAAGAGTTTTACCACAGTAAGCTTCCCATCAGCGTTGATGGCAGAACATGATGTTGTCCTTGACAACAAGCTGCCCTGCAGGGCCTCTTTACACCTCACTTGCTGAAAGATTATAGCTCCTTACTGTTATTCTCAAAACCCCCATAGACTGAACAACGGGTTTGTCTCCGCACAGGGTAGAGGATGCCAAATATGTGCTCGTACACACACACACACACACTTTGCTTGTCCACCTTAATCCAGATTACTGCTCTCTCCTCCACTCTTCTGCCTCCTTCTCATCCTATCACTTCTCCTTCTGACTCCTCATTTTCTCTCTCCCTCTCCTCCATCCATCTCATGCATAAACTGCATAAACTCTTTCCAAAGATGGGGAGGAAGGCAGCAGGTGACAGCTCTATACCTGCCCTCTATGCTCAATTTCTAAGGTTATTACACTGTGTTCAAGTGCATTGTTAGTCATTCAGCTATCAGGGTGTATGGGAGCGCCTATATACTTTGGTACAAAACAGTGTTTCCTGCTAGCACAAAGAGATGAATTACATCACGCTATCTTAACTCTGTCACTCGAACTGTGTGATGAAAAGCTTCTCCAGTACCTCAGTGATGGGGTAAAAGCTCCATATCGCTGTACAAATGCAAGTCCCTCAATTGGCCCCAAAGGCAAAAAGAAGCAATCAAGTGCATGTGACAATCCACAGGATATGGACGGCACTCATTCTTTTTAAGATGAATGGTCTACTAGACTCAGTGTGATGCTGACTCTGGAATTGCATTTTTCTGCTTCTGGGTGGAATGGAAATTGGGGTCTTTGTTGAAAATTGAGGTCATTCTTGAAAAGGGAGGGAACTCACTAAACCTGCTGCATAAGATAAATGTATAGCTTTCTACAGGTTTACCATGGAAATGAGAAATTTAATTTCGAGGGTAAATAATAGTCCATGTAATTTATGTATAAGACAGTGATACTGTGGGAAAATGTAAAAAGTAATGTCATTTGTTATGTCAAAGAGGACACCAGCTACTCGAAACAAATGACCAATCCAGTTTTAATCCAGTCAAGCTTCTTGTCTCTCGTATTTACACTAATTCTTCACAAACCATTTTACATTCATGAATTTTTTATACTACAACTTCCGAACAGGCTGACAGACTCACAGTCATGACATGATCCTAATAACAGGCAAAAATATAAAGACGGCTTCAAGTGTGCAACAGTCTTTCAAGTGTTTTACATGTCACACCGTATGAGATGGGTCTAATAAAGTCTTGGTCCCAATCTGTGTCAGAATATTTTCCACTTTCCAATGAAGTGAACTCACAGGACGATCTAAAGCCACAATTTTCGATGGATTTCGGTTTTGAGTGTCCTGTTTAGTGTTTCCGGATTTTATATTGTAATTCATTTGACTTCCTGCCTTTGTTGTGTTTCCCGCCACATTTGATTATCTGTTACAGCCTGATTAGTTTCACCTGTCTCTGAATAATCACCTGTGACTCGTCATCTTATCTTCCCTTGTGATTTTAGTCCCTGTGTTCCTTGCTTTCCCTTGTTAGGTCATCTGTGATTTCTGTGGGTCCACTCCTCAAACTAAAATCACAATACAAAATCGCAAAGTGAGAAGCCTTTACGATCATGAAGTAGACACTTTTTTCCATATGATGTATAATTAGTGCATTTAAACTGCAGAAACACGATGTCACCCCTTAAGAAACTACTGTGAGCAACATTATTCTCCCATTGGAGTTTCTGGCCATCTGAAGTCTAAAATTCACTCATCCATCTGAAGAACAATGTCTGGGTCTTATCTGAGTTTGATTTTCTTTCATGAGTTTGTTGATAATTTTTCTGTTTTTGGTTATCAAAAGCTGACGCTAGAAAGGTTGATGAAATTAGTGGGACTGACCCACGAATGAAAAGAGAAGCTAAAAAGCTCCATAGAGTTGGGGAGGTTAATCTCGGATGATTTCTTACCCCTTTCCCTAGACACAAAGTTAATGTTCAATGTCAATATAATAATTTATATGAGCTTAGATTTGTCTCACAAAACAATATAAAGTATTATATGTGAAGTGATAATGAAAAGCAGAAGATCTATAGTGAAAAAAGTTAAATTTTTATCATATTGCAATGTTTTTGCCCAGAACAACCTAGAGTAACCTATAATGCAGGTTCCTAAATCAATAATCTAACTTGTACCTCATGAATAAATCTCTTTCCATAAATGATAAGACTATCTCCCCTCCCACAGCTGGTTTTCCATACAGGACGCCTCAAAGTATGTGTACACCACATACAGAATGATTTATTCCTCCCTTGTATATACTCATTGTAACCTCTACATCTGGTTCGCCTTGACTTATTTGCAGAGGGAATATTGATCATACATTCTCTCACATCCTTTCCTCTATCTTTTCCTTTTCTTCCTTTACCCTTTTCATATTTACTCATCTGTGCCTCCTCATCATCCTTTCTTTACCTCTCATTGCAACCAGCCCCCCACCTCCTTCTTCATCTCTTCGGCGGGGTAGATAATGAGCCCCAGTGAGCAGTGGTTTCCATGGCACTTCCAGCAGGTTTCGTATCATTCACATAAAGACATTCATGCATTTCAGTCGTATCTCCGGATTAGTTTATGAGAATGGGATTTCCCACCATCAGGTGTGCATTCAATTATCAGAAAAATCATTTTCAATTTAAGAATATTCTATATTCTTAAATTCAGGACTTTCTTTGAATGTGCATGATTCAATGTTGCCTGTTTGTCTTGTTCCTCTTACTTAATTTAGTATTTATTCACTTATTTATTACTGCACAGAGAGACAAATACAAATATAAATCCAAAGATTTACTTCCTCCAGAATCTGTTTCATTTTGATGGTGAGATCAGGAAGGAAGAAAGTCTGATGTCTTATGCTGTATTATTTATTGACGCTTAGCCAAAGAGAATTAGAGACACTCTCAAAGTACGTCTTTGGTGCTTGAGTCGGTCTCACATTCTGCCGAACTCGTGCTGGTAGATCCACTTTAAACCCAAAGATAAAACCCCAAATACTACACGAGAATGTCTTTACTCATGGAGGTGTTATTGTCAGCATATTCTAGTCTGGAGACACAGATGTTTGTTTACGCAGATTGGAACGTTAACAGCAAGCTATCTATTATGACTAGGAAGGCAGCAACAGGTCTCTTCGACCCTGGCTACCACAGTGTTGAGATATGGTGGCACCTAGTCAAAGACAAACAATTAATACTGCCGAGTGTGGTGTCTCGCTGGTAGTGGACCCAAAAATGCAGAGGAGCAGAGTTTGCCAAATAAGCAGCCGTTTATTAGACCACGGGAAAAAGGGGCAGGGGGGTGCCACAGGCGCCAGGAAGGCAGCAGGGGCAGGGGAGCTCACGGGGGGAGCTTGAGCCAGGGACGAGGTAGGGAGAGACCGTCGAGGGGTTTAGGCTGGGGCGGACTGGTGCAGAAGCCTGGTGGTGAGGAGGGCGAAGAACTGGAGTCTGGAGACAGAAATAAAAGTCAATACTCAGATAAATCTTAGTTTACAAAGTCTTATGAGGAGCCTGGTTGCTCTACCACGACGCGGTGACAATCTGGCAGCAGCATGCAGGAGGCCAGCCTCTAAATACTGCTCGAGATGATGATCAGCTTCAGGTGTGTGCAGACAGTTCCACAGCACCACACCCATCCCTGTAATGAGAGCACCTGGAGCCCAACCCCCAGCCTAGACACCACACCGAGGACCTCAAGGCCCACACGTGACCTTGTGTTACCTAAGGATAGAAAATTCCAAAACACCCCTAACATAGTGTAGTGTACATAAAGATCATTGGAGCAGATGATTTTGGAGCCTATATTTGAGTTCCCCAAATATAGTAATTTAAGGGATTGTGGACTTTTTTGGGCCAAAACATGGATTTCTTTTATCTGCTGTGGGGTTTGGTGCTTGAGTTGACAGAGTTTTGAGAAAGTGTGATCAGCAGATGTAAAAATAGTTTCACTTAAAGAGAGTTTGCTGCCAACTGACTGAGGTTACCGTTCCCATGTCTTCTGTTCCCAACTTTTGCGTGCCTCCTCTTTATAAAAATAGCTATTAACAAAGGACTGCCAGCATGTAAGGGCTAACCAACTACATTGTTTTGCATTTCCGCCTGCTCTGGATTTCCTCTAGGCTACAAACAAGTGTTACAGCTAGTGCTAGAACTAATAATCATCATGAGACAAAACATATAATCACTTAGGGCTGTCAAGACAATTTCAATCATTGAACTGCCAAGGTCAAATTAAAACAAAGAGTTATGTTGACGTCATATGAATAATGCAGAAGTGCTTTTAATAGAGCAGAGAAAATGTGTGTTTATGTGCTTACATGAGTCAAAGAAAGAAAGAGACAGCTAAATGACTATCTGACTGATAGGTGGGAATTCGAAGGGTGGACACCGAGGTACAGCATTGCTCTTTTCATGACCATCCAACTGTGGAGCCATCTAGTTGCCTCGATGAGGTTCTCACGACTCCAGCCCACTCACAGCCTTGGATTAGAAACATGCTCAAAGGTATAGAGTACATATATATTCTGGGAGATTGTTATAATGAAAAATCTGATGCATCCTCAGCTCTGGTGAAAATCACCACTCTAACAACAGTACATGTAAAGAGCCCTCTTCAGAGTTGGCCAGGTTGATGGTGTGGCTGTATATTATGCAGCAGACAGAGGAGGACTCATTTTAAATAATGAGAAAGCAGGAAATGGAGGCTGCTTTCAAACTCAGCCAGTAGACTTAAAATGCAAATCCATGTAGATACAGTAGGTGTCTCGCTGCTATGTGAAACTGTTTGCACAGTACGTATTCATACTCCTCAGGCCACATAATTATCATCTGCTGTGCTGGTCCCCACAGCTGCATTCAGCATGTAAAACACATGCAGATGGCTGAAATTATTCAAATTTCACCTATAGGACAGTAATGAATTGTTGTTTGCAATCACTAATTGTGCAATTTCCTATAAATGACCCAGTGCTCCTTCAATTAAAAGCCATATGTGACATATGACATGGAACAGATAAAGAGGGTGAGAAGAAATAAGTTAAACATTTTTTGCATATTGAACAGACCACGTGATTTAAAGCAGCATACAGGGAAGACATCAGAGAAGGGCTTGCATGCCGTAAAGAAAGGACATCCACTCAGATAAGGAAAAACAGCACGAGCACATTTTAATGCTAATGTTCCTTATTATCATATACCACGTTTTTTTTTTTTTCAACAAAGATGGGAACTGTTGATTTCACACAAAAGTGGAGACACGTGGACAAACTCACCACAGGTCTGTATGCTGGCACAATTATCTGTACGGTTTATAATGTAGAATTGGAAGGCTGTCCTCTTTATAATTTCAGCTACAAGCCACTGGATGAAAGGTCACATTGAATGTATACTGCAGTGGGATGAATGCAGCAATAAACTGCTGTCAATCGCACAATAACCCTTAGAAAAAGAACCCTGGTGAGTACAGCCCTGCCCATCCCCACATGTTTGTGGATCTTTAAAGTATGATGAAACTGTCTGTAAGCCCTAGTCTCCATTCTCCATTTATTATGAAGTGTGATGTCTATGCAGTGACCCCTTAGGGAGGGGGTATATAGGACAAACAACAGCAAGTGGCCTTCAGCATGGGGCTTTTTGTTGTAGATGATCAATACGCCTTTTTAGGGGTAAGTATAGTGAGCTGCAGCCAACAACACACTTATGTAGCAGTGGTAAAATTGTTGCCAAATGAATGAACAGCAGACTTGTGTGTTCATTCTCCTCATTTCTACCATGTTTGTGTGTTAATGGAGTGTGCAGCACTGTGTTTGTTCTGCATATTTAAGCTCTGGGCAGCAATCAGTACTACCATGCTTATTTTTTGCCCTCTTTCACCTCTCTCTCTCTCTCTTTCACTCTCACAGTCTCCACCACTTTGGTCGATACCTGTTACAGTTATCACTCGCCATGGAAACCCTGTACCAGCCTGTTTAACTGACAAATGGGATAATGAAGTGAAACACAACCCACCTGGCCAGAGACTGAGGACAGCGTGCTCTGGTTATTGCAGTACTAGTATCAGATAGCAACACCACAACAAACGTAATCAGGGCAAATGATAGCGAACAAATGTCTTTTCATCCAGTGCCATCACAAGGTCAAACTTATTTACGCTTTATGACTAAATATCTGCCAAATAATCCCATCAGCCTCAGCTGCACTTGTGTGCTGACACATTAAATTAAGGTGGTGAACGGGGTAAACGTAATACCTGCTACACATGTTGACAATTGTAACAGCAGTTAATAATTGTCAGGGAGGTGAGTACAAAGTAAATGTAATTATCTGTCTCTATAAGTTTATCTAAGTATGATTGACATGTCTGGCCCTGACAGTTAACATCACATGAAGAAGTAACAGAATATGAGAAGCAATAGGGACTGCAGTTTGGCGCTACTCAATTTAATTCTCGTACCAAATAAGACTCCCTACAGCTATAAATGCTTGCTTTTTGCATTGATCATTAAAATCATAGTGTAGTTATTTGACACCACCAGTTTAAACTGCAAACTTTATATTCTAACCTGGTATACATTATGAATTATAGTATTTTTGTTTTAGGAGTAGTAGGACAATGTTTGTTGTGTACACCGTGTGATGTTACTGCCTGTGACATGTTGCCTGGACAGTTTATTTCCAATGTATCAGTTGTAGCACTCGTGACTGACATCTGTGCTTTAAAGAAACCAGTGGGCTTTTTCCTATGTTATGGATGTTCTGGTAGTGGGATACAAAAAAGTACACACTGTGCCTGCATGATTGTTACCACTCTACTTAATAGAGGAAGGATATTTACATCCAACCATATGTCAACTCCAACTCCTGCATATCACCATGGTTACGAAATCATTTACAGGAAGTGTAATAGTTTTAGAAAAATACAACACATGCACATGTTGCTCCCAACACTCTCTTTTATTTACCAGGAACAAAGTAGGAATGATTGATGGCGTCTCAGAAATTTCTATTTGGAGAGAGGTCAGCAGTCTCTAACTGGGCATTTACCTTAGGTTTGTTGTGTTTGTCTCGTTCGGGCTCTGCTGCTCTCTGTTTATGCAGCCGTGAGTTTTATCTCATTAACTCCACTTTGACCAAATGTTTAATTCACAGAGAAATAATAAGAATGAATGAATCCGCATCTAATTTAAAATCACAGAATGGCTTCTTTGTTTTTGTTTTTTTTCTAGATTTTTTGTGCACTGATAACATGTTTGTCTGAAACTACTATTACGTTATGAAAGTATCTTGTTTGATGTTGTATATCTTGCATTGATATAAAGTGTTTCTGTATATATCAATTTAAACTCAGTGATGGGGCCAGAATGACCACAGGGAAGGAAGGGAAGGGTAAATTGTATTCATCAATGATCACTTCAGACAGGAGAGAAAGATTGCACAGGAGTCCGCGATGTCTTCTATTTATTTTTTTCCTGTATAGCTCAAATTGCATAATACAAGGCCAGAATAGCAGCATATTTTATGTGTCAGGTTCTTTTTTAAACCTTAAAAAAGTAGAGGCGAGTGTGACTCAGAAGGTAGAGTGGGCCGTCAGCTGATCACAGGGTTGGCGGTTTACCAACTTCATCCTGTTCACATGTTTAAGTGTCTAAGACACTGAAGCCCACGTTGGTCCCCAGCCAGTGGGGATGCACAAGTCAGTGCATTCCTAAATTGCTTTTCCAAGCCGAGATAAATGGGGAGGGTTGCATCAGGAGGAGCATCTGGCATAAAAAAGCCCATCCTAAATTAAAGCTGAGTTGGGCAGGGCACATTTTGCCTAACAGGAGAAACTAAAAGAAGAAGAGATGGCCGTTAATTCACCAGACTTTTAATAGAAAGCAATGGCTGTATTTTTTTTACCGGTTGTGCCAGACAATATCCAATTATAGCGTTTTAAACTTAAAAAAAAAACAAAAACGAAAAGCATCTGTGAAAGATCAAGCCAGATGGCTCCTGATTACTGTGTCATTATCTGTCATTAATTATTTGCAGCTATTAAATGATCAGATTACAAAACACCACGAGAACTAATTACCAATCAGATTTCTTTCAAAATGTGGGAAATGAACACTGAGATGAGATGGAAGAAACTTTCACTGCTTTTCACTATTTCATACAAGCTTAAGAATGAGCCATCCGCCAGATGGAATATGAAAATAAAACTTGATCACAGAAACTCCCCAGACATTTTTTTCTGTACTATGAAAGAGTGGCTAAAATGGACAATCCCCTTTGAAGTGTAAGGCACCTCCATTTGAGGTTCTTCAGGTACAGGTACACTTCAAAGGGGACTCTCCAGTTGCACTTTTTTTTCCAATCACATTAGACCCAGTCATCAAACAACCTCTCTTTCCTCCTATGCCCTCAGTCACTTCAAAGTCATCTGTTGTACTTGGAAAACACAAGTATACAGCACTCAGATCTAATGCATATGGCAATCTCAAGTATGCATCCCTAAATTTCAAGTACTTAAAAGTAGCCAGTTTGGTGGTTAAGGTTGCCAGGTGTTACATAAATCGAGGCTTACATAACTACACGGACACACAAACAGTGGAAGGAAACTGAAGCAGTGGAACATATTGTAAAGCTCTTGGGGTCTCTGAGTAATGACAACCATCTGGGTATTATTCTGCGAGCACACTGGACCATATCAATCAGACACGACTTTTGCCTTTAGTGCATAGAACCGTCCGCTCATGCAGAGAATGGATGGTGGGCAGTGAGACCTGTAGATTGAAGGGAACGCAAATTACAAAGACTTCCTCCCTTTCTTCTCAGAGCTGAAAAGTGAGATAAATGGAAAAGTAATATGCATGAAGAAAAGACAGAGATGACTTTTTGACATGAGGTAATCACCTAGACCTAGAAGGGATTGCATTCCCCGGAGATAGCACGTTATGTAACAAGCATGGTAGATGAAGCTGTATCAATCCATATATAATTCAAATGGGCTTGATTTAAGTCTGTTAGCTCACAGTCCACCATCACAAACTTGGCACTGTTATCAATATATGGTAAGACACTCCATTTGTTAGCTTGCTTTCATATGTTTAGATGCAATTACACAGCAAGAGGAATGAGATATTGATTCTTCTGTATTACTCGGAATGGTTCAATAAGATATGCATATTTTATGATGGGTAGTACCAGGAAATACCAATACCCCGTCCATATGAGGGTAAGGTAGGGATGCACAGCCAATTTTGAGACTAATAGGCACAACAACCTTTAGATACATAAAAAATGTTTTTTTCTTTGATGATGTGAGTAAGAGCCCTACTGGAGCAGGCGATCACTGAGCCCATGCAAACAGATGCCAGTGCAGCTTTTCATTCAACTTTTGATCTATGACTTTAGTGTTTTACCTGTTGTTGGTAAAACATGTTGGACCTAACTACCTACCTACCTCTATCGCCCAGAGAGACCAGTTCATTATTTCATAAAACCCTGCCTTTGTACTTACTACCCTCCATACACCATCCCCTCTGCATGTTTACTTCAACAGCAATCAATATTTGCAAAGCAAAAGGTCAATCGTACCCTCTTTCAAACACTTATTGGACAGCGGTTAGTTGTTTTAAAAGTTGATTGAACAGCAACCACTCAATGCCCCAATCGAAAAATGAAAATGGGAGGCTGTCAGTTTAACAATCGTAAACATTGAAAAATCAACAGTTATCAAGCTATTGTTGTTATAATACATTTGTTGCAATTAGTTGAAAAGGTGAGCCCATTTTGGCCATCAACTTTATGGTGAAAAACTATTTAACTGCTGGAGATTGCACAGTTAGCTTAATACACTAAATGCCCTCATCATACAATGCGTCTATGAGTTATAATAATGTTCCTCCATTTACAATTCATTGTTATGATCATTCTGTATTACATAACTGTAAACACTTACCACATAGATTGGTGAGAAACATTTAATTGCTCCAACACGACTTATGTTTAGGTTGCAATGACAAATCTCTCTAACCACTGCAGTAATAATGACAGAAACAAAGGAGGTAATGTTACTATGTCCACATAGAGAAGACACTAGGGTGCATCTCTAACAAAAGACCTTAACACAGGAGATTGTTGTTTTTGTCTGTGAGTTAATGGCCATGATGGTTGCATAACCTTAATCACATGTTTATTACAGCAACCATGATGATAAAGGTGCCCGACCCTTAACAAAGTCGTAGTTCCAGCTCCAACAATAATGTTTCCACAGCCTTGGCCTCTGAAGTACCCAAATGTTTCCTTGTGATCTTTCCCAAATCCTAACAGAGTTGTTTTTGTGCCTCTATCCAAACCTTAACTCACACTACTCTGTGTCATAAGAGGACATAGATAAACTATAAACTATACAAAATTAAACTATATATCTATTGTATCTTTGGTCTTACTATTTTGCACATCAAACTTCAATCAGATTCAACAGAGGAAGCAAATACATTTTTTTCAGAGTGTGCACCATATGAGCTCAATGCAGTATTTACAGACAAAAAATCTCTGCACAGAATAGTAATGCGTCCAATACAGTTTTATAAAAAAAATCTTTATGAAATTCTTAACATCTACTTAACATCTCTTACATCTACTCTCTTTTACTCTCACTGAAAACTTCTATCCATCTATGAATATGCAAATATTTTTCACTGATGATGAAGATGTTTCAGTCTTCATTTGCATATTAGTCATGCTTTTACATTCACATCTTATTCACACTTTCCACTTTCAGCAAATAAATGTAAAAACACTTTCAAGTGTCAAACTGCACATATGTCTCTCTGCATAATGAAAAGACATCCAACTGAAGTAACAATATGAAAAAAAGAAAACTGAGTTGAGGTGGACAAATTAAAGTACCAGTATGTTTTACGTGGAACACAATTTACTGACAAGTTATACAAGCTGTTTTTTTTTTATCATCTCATTAGTCCATTCAGTAATACTGTACCACATAATGCAGGATAAATGACTTCAGTCACCTGTGAGAGAGGAACATCACTCGTCCTTTTTTAAATGACTCTACTTAGCATTTCTAAAGTACCTGTAACACACCTCATACCACACATCACATTCTGTTACAGTGGGAACTGGAAAGCTAATTAGTCGCATTGAACATGAATGTGACCAAAAGCGTTGGTAGCTTTGAGATTCAGATGCCACTTTACAAAAGGAGTCATGACTCAACCTCCAGAAGGTGCTTGTAATATTTTGGTGCTTCAGCGTATTTAGAAGGAAACCCGTGGCTAATTCTGTGGTATGATGACTCACTGCTTTTGAATGGTATTTATATGTATTCTAACTTCTTTAGGGCAGTTTGAGATTTTAAAATACAGCAGGAAGTAAACTCTGATGTGGTATGGAAACATGTAGTAAACAACTTCCAAATGCTGGAAGCAGACCTGTGAGCATGGCAGGAAAGCATGGCAGTTACAAAAGACATTAAAGATACCTCTGTCCCATTTACAGTAGTTCAACTCCACAGATGTTCCTTTGATTGACTGATTGAAGTATTTATTTCAAATATGCAAACCAAAATTAAAAAAAAGTGAGGCAAAACATTTAAACATAGAAATATATGTGAGAAGGAGTGAGAAGAAGAATTACTTATAAACTCCCACCCCTTCTCTTTAAATAATGAATGACAATACCAAGTGTCCCTGCAACTTGTTTAGACATACCTGATACTTATAGATAAATAAAACATATTCCTGACTTTGTAGGAACTTTGTTGTTGTGTTTTAGTTCCATTATTCCTGACTTTGTAGGAACTTTGTTGTTGTGTTTTAGTTCCATTTCATTTATTGCAACAGAGCCTTTCCAGTGAGTCAACATGCATCACAGCAGCACCCTGACTCTGTTTGAGCTGATTGGAACGCATACTTATTCAGTTACTATAAAATTGTCACAATTTGATGTCTGACTGATGTCTGGTTCACTTATTGAATCATTTTCTGTTAGCATGAAAGATGTCCTACATGAGAAATACCTATTGAATTACAAGCACGGCTGGATTAGCAATAAAACAGGCATCTGTCCCAAGACCCAACAGCCCGAGATTCATTGTGCATAAGTTGGTTTGTATCAGTTTGATTAATTGCTAATTTGCTTGGGAATATGCAGCAATATAAAGCTCAATATCTGTAAAAATGAAACAGGATTTATAGCAGATGTTCACATCATATGGTTCAGACTTTAACTATGACTAGCCAAGTGGGAAAAAACTGAAACTGAATGATTGTAAATTACGCAAGCAAGGCAAGCTGTTTTCAACACAAAATCCACCAACAAGAAACAAAAAAATCCATCACCATCACAGGCAGTTACATAAAATCAAATATTTTGTCTATATTAGTCAAAAGAATATAAAAGCTGTTTGTATTTTACTTACTACAGTATAACTCAATGACTGCGTAGTATTAACACTTCACTGTTTGATTAAAAGATGTTTTTCTATTTCCCATCTTGCCAATATTGCACAAGTGCTGCATGAGACCATTTTTTATTTTTACCTGTCTTGGCCATTGTTGAAATGTATACAGTGCAAGGTTTTTACAATATTTTTTTTTTTTTATCAAATGAATGAAAACAGAGGATCAGTGGAGCCACACAGCTTATCTGTGCCCCCAGACCCTTTAGTGGGTTAATCCATTTAAATGTATGACCTCTTTTAAATATGAGTATTCACAGGCACAGCCTTTTAGTCTTGTTATACACCAACATGATACAATCGTAATTCTACTGCATATTGCAAATCTGCTAAATTCACTTGGATTTTGTGAAAAGCATTATGTTAACGAGAGCTCAGTTGTGAGGTGAGGATTATAACTGTGTGTGGTCTCCAAGGGAAACCAAGGCTAAAAGTGCATGCAGTTACACACACACACACACACACACACACACACACACACACACACACACACACACACACACACACACACACACACACACACACACACTCACACTCACACTAACTAAACTAAACAAACATGTCTGGCTGCTATCTGTGAGCCGTATGAATGCACCAGCTAGATGTGAAATGTCCTTGTACAAAGCCTGAAAGGTTAAATGTACAATGTAGATGAACACATGAGACTGTTATCTGCAGCATCTTGGCTGACTTGTGTGCTGTAGGCAGTCTCATCCTTTTATTCTAGCTTTCAGTCAGGGGCCCCCCTTACCATATAGCTTTCCACACACATTACTGGCAGGAACATGGAGAAGAACATAAACTGTCACATATTGGTGCTAGGCCTTGGGCATTGAATGACATAGGTGCCATATGACATCCTTATATCTATCTACACTGGATGAATCAAACAAGGAGTGCAATAAAACTCTTATAGCAAGATCAAATGAGGACACATTTCACCAACTTTCAAGCTGATTCTCAAAAAGGTGGATCTTAGCTGCCACAGCGGGATGTAAGACTTAATAAACCGCATTCTGCATCTCAGCTTTAGCTGTAATATTTTGGTATCTTATTATAGCACTCAGAAGACTTCACACTCTGTCTGTTGTGAGGCTTTCCACAGGCTGTATCTTGAGATGAACAGGTTCATCTTTGATTCACATAACAGTCCTTGTTTCTGGTCTCCAGCTGCTGTGAATAAGCGGGGCATCTGCCTTGGCACATAGCTTCAGAATTTATATTGAGGTTTATTCATATTCATACCTTTTAACACCTCTTTTTCTCCTTCTGTAACCTTTAAGACATTGCATGCTCTCAGCAGCTGAGACGCAGCTCAGTTTTCCTGCTGGGTTATTCATGTATCGATCTCTATCAAGCGACAGCTGTTATATAAAGCGGGCTTTCAGTAGTCTGAAAATCACTGAATGTACACAGAAACGGAGGAGTGAAAAGATTCTGATGAGAATATTAAGTGTTAAAATGAAGTTCACGTTGGCAGCAGTGGAAATGTTTGAGTCACCGATGCTCTCTGATCTGTGAGACTATGTTCATGGTGCAGAGGAGGGATGAAGTGTTTAATGTAACCTCCTCTGTTACCTATATTTACAGACTACACACAGAGACTATAGAATATTCCAGTGATGGAAGAAGTATGTACTCAAATGTATTTCATGTACTTTAAGTAAAAATACTAATACCACACTGTAAAAATACTCCAATACATGTTAAACTCATAAAGTGAAGTATAATCAGAATAAAGTACTAAAAATACAGTTATGAAAAGAAAAAAATGCAGAAAATTGCCCACTGTGACATACTATTTGTTGCATGCATTTTATATAGTATGTGTGTGTTGTTATGAATATAAATGATCTAAAGATCATTGGTAGAGAGTAGCTGCAGCAATGAAAACTACCACCAACAACACTGCTCCTTGTGTACATCGGCTCTTGGGACAATTAATCCCAAGATGACTCCCATTTACCGTAATGTTAGGTAACAGGCTATAAGTGCCTCATATAAATCTTCCGCTGTTATCTTGTCTTTCCATTCCTCCATCCATCTGTCTTCTCTCCTCCATCCCATTTATCCATCCTGTCTCGCTGTTTGTTGGCCAGTTTCTTATCTTGTTATCTTGTCTCTTTTGATCTGTCTACCTCCCCCACCCCTCTGCTCATGTGTATGATAGAACCATCTGTGGCCGCTCACCTGACCAATAACCACCAGGCTGTCAGGGTGATAATGTAAACCTCTCTGAGAGAAGATAACAGCCCACTGGGATAATTGACCAGACACACACACACACACACACACACACACACACACACACACACAGAGATGAAGCCTGGGGCACACAGCGAGACACCTCTCAGTTACCATGGGAACTTGACCTGAAGCCCCAGTATACACTCATACACACACACACACACACCCCACTGTGTACTTTGCCCAGATGAGGTGCTCGCAGGAGAAACAAATTTCAAACATCGAGAGATGATGTAACAAAGGAGCATGGCCACTTGCAGAAACATGGCAAACATGGTAACAGTTAAAAGTCCTGATAGTCAGTCACAGTCATCTGATTCAATCATTTAATGTTTTTACTGGGAGAACTGTAGTTTCAAACATGTTTAAAACATTTGTGAGTTTGAGGATAAATTAGTGTTGTAGGATGCTTTAAGATAGCACAAGTGTAACCCTCATTATGCAGCAAACTATTTGTTGCACAGTAAAAATGGTTCACTGAGTTCACTCATGAGTAATTTGGGCATTTTGAACCCTGCAGCCTCAAAATGAAAAGCAGTTTGAGATCATAATAAAATGTAACACTTGTTCCCTCTGGTGGTAAGAAGGACACACTACAAGTACACAGAGAGAAAGTAAGGTAACCAAACAATCTAATCTCATCAAGGACTTCTTGTCCATGTTAAGCCAACAACATATCAGAAAGAAAATTCAATTTGATCTATCTGCAATCCCATGACAACTGAGTAAACTCCTGCATGAAGTCTGCATATATTCTCACCAAAAGTTCTAGACCATCTACTCAATGGAACCTGAACTTGAGAGATCTATTGTTTACAAAGTCAAGAATGAAGTATAGCTTCATTTTGATTTTAAATAACCAATTAAAACCCTATAAATTATATCTATCCAAGCAATTAGATTTGGGAAATAAAAACCTCAATCTCTGACTTCAGTTTTGTTTGAGGTTTGCTCTCTAAAATGCATGAGTTATTAGGAAGTTTTGTTTGAGGTTTGCTCTCTAAAATGCATGAGTTATTAGGAATGGTAATCCTATAGATGTTTTTTTAAAGTAGGCCAGCTCCTGATTTTTTGTACCTGTGGTACCCACAATTCAATCTTTTATTTCATGTTCTAAAGACTGATGTTTTAGCATACTTCTTTACAATATCATTTATATTTGTTCATTTGGTAGACGCCAAATTTGTCCAAATTGATCTGAGTCATGGAAGATCAAGACCTTCATCACATCATGACATGAGTAAACACAACACAATTTTATTTATACTTGTTCTTTATTTCCCTTTTAAGGCCCCATTGTGAAAGCTTACAGTAGGTTATTATTATTTATTTTTCAGCAACTTTATACAATCAAAACAGCTTACAGTAAACTCTGTTGTGCATCTAGCAGGAAAGATACAATACAATAGTAAAACAAATCAACAACATGCCTGCAAGCAGCGTTCACATTAGTCATAACGTAATAGATCACAAAACAGGTCCATCACGCAGATTGTTCTGAATCAGTACAAAATACAGCATTTTCTTATTTCAGTCATCATCACTAAATATGCATCCCATTTTGTCACTATATATATATATATATATATATATTACAAAAAATCTTGTTGATTAACATGTTAAAGAGAATAACTCAAATGTTCAAGTGATTATCAGTGAATCTGGACTGATTTCTACAGAAAATCTTATTTTTACACTTAGTGCAACACAAACCATTCACCTCCAATGTACCCAGGGTTATCAGAAATCTCAGAGGGTGTGTAGTCTTTTTTTTGTTTAATTTTGATTTAAAGTAAAACCTTTTAAATGCTCCATTTGTGCAGTCAACTGCTTCTGAAAGAGTTGTACAGCAGCCACACGTCTTACAGATCACAATTAGTCCATCAGAGGGCAGCATCCGCCCACAAACCACAGACAGTTGTTGCATGACAGGGTTTCTCTATCCAACTGTTTGATATTTTGCAAAGAAATGCTTCTTTGTTTCTGAAGGGGATTTCATGTGTCTTTTAAAGTCCATTCATTCTGTTCAAGACGGACAGATTTTCTTTTCATAGTTTAAATGCTCCATGTGTGCAGTCAACTGCATTCACACAGCAGTCACACAAACAAACATTCAATAGACAGACACATAGTGGACATGTGTCAGACATTTTAAACCCACTGGCCACTCCTGAACTGAATTTAACCAGTAGCCAAAATGACTCCTTAAACATTTCCAGTTATATGAGCATGTGTTTCTGTATGTGTGTTCTATCTGTGTGTGTATTTGGTTTTTTAAACCCCTGTCCTCATCGGTGTGTAATTTCACCTCACCTAACTGGCAGTGTGGACCTAGATTTTAAAAGAAAACACAGAAATATCAGTATCTCACTGTTCCTCCTTGTTCCTAATCAGTGCATCTTATCACACGCCATGACGGGAATTTACTGGAAAATTCATTATTTCATTGTGACAGCGAGTATGATTGAAATACACAAAAATGTCCACACATGTCCCTGTGATTCAACTCCATTTCTGACTGGATCTGTGTACAACATACGTGAAATCTGAATCAAAGTGCTCCCAATGTATCTACCAGATTTCGTGTTCATCAAGGAACAGTTGTAGGGCTTATCTGAATGTTTCATCAGCATTTCACTACGGACAGTCAGCCAACCCTCATTGTCCACTTGTTTGGTTGTGGTGTGTTTAGCCAAGTCTGAGAGATTGTGGGAGCCATGAAACCAGTGCACATCCCCGTCTGGGTAGACATGGTGGAAGGTGCATGTGTGTTTGTCACCAGAAGAAGCGTCCTCAACGTTCCCATAACACTCTGTGGAGAAGACCATGAAGAGTTTAGAAGTTAACCTCAGGAATGCACTTCATGTACAAAATATTAGGAACACTTAATACCACCATACCTCACTGATTTCCTTGATCAAATCTATACCAACCACAACGGAGCATTGGTGGAAAGCAACAAAGCACATTTACTTAAATGCTGTCGTACTCACTACATTGTTAGAGGAACAAATTGTCTTTTTCTGGTCCTGTACACTGATTTGAAAAGTTACTAGTTACTTTGTTTGCTGAGATTTTACACACAAATTGCATAGTGAGTTTATATGATGCTTATTTTCATAGATCACACTACTACCCGACAGTATAGAAAGTAGTTCACATTGGCTGTACATTTTAATTAGTTAATAATTAATAAGAGAAGTTACTGACATTGTGACAGTGATGACTTGTTTTGTTTTCATAGCTAGAGAATAGGGCTTTAATCAATATTGATATATTTTCAAACACGTTATAGCATGAGACCGTATTGTTTCGCATCAATATAGTTTATTTATAGCATGAGACCGTATTGTTTCGCATCAATATAGTTTATTTTGCATTTAAATGACTATACATTTCTTCCCTTGAGCCGCCGTTTCACTTTTATTTCTCCTCTCCCTCTGTCCAGGTCTCCTGCTGCTCGTTGACGTCGTCACGTCAGAGTCTCCAATAACTCCAGAAAAAGTCGCTAGATTTGTTGCTAGTCACTTTTTAGGAAAAAAAAAACTAATCGCTAGAGGGTCTGAAAAGTCGCTAAATATAACAACAAAGTCACTAAGTTGTCAACACTGGACCACTGATTAGTGTGTAAACAACCGAAGCAGCGGGGTTGGAAGTGTGCATAGTGGGGTTTGTAGTACGAGTGGTGGGTTTGCAATTTACTGGCGGGTCATAAATAATAAATAAAAGAAATAAAAATAAATAAATAAATAAAATCCGGCCACAGAAAAAATATCGATATATATATATATATATTGAGTATCATAATTCAGCTAAAAAATATTGCGATATGACTTTTGGTCCATATCGCCCAGCCCTTCTACAGAACGATTTAATTCACAGAGTGAGATCATTTAATTGGCGAGTTCAACCACTTACTTACTGCAAAAAAGCTGCAGACCAAAATCAATTAACACCAACTGCTTATTAGAAAGTAAGCCACTAGGTGTAAGTAAGTAATAAACGGTTCTTCAGCCACATTAATCCATGAAAGTGAGTACATCATTTTAAAAATGGCTCATAGAGTTCTCATTTTGTAATACAGAGTTATTGTGCAACGACATAAGGAAGTAGGTTTTGTTATTAATCTTTGTTCAGCCAATCTGCTGTAAAAGGCAAAGCAAATATCAGGCTGTTAGACGATTAACTTTTTATAACCAGAAAACCTCAAAGGTTGTTTTTATATGTTCTTTTTTATGATTGGATTTGTTATCTATTAACCAATGATAAAGCCTTTGGTTATAGATTATTTAAAACAAATCATTCTTTCATTTTTTGTCGCATTTAGCATCTTTGTTAGACCTCGAGGGTGCACACAATAGGTTCTGGTGAGTAACACTGAATGTGAACATAACTGTTACTAGAAAACTCCACAGGGCACCTTCAAGTAAAGAATCTAAATACTTAATGCCACCAATGCAAAAGAAGAAAAATAGCAAATAAGAAGCAGGTTAGTCTTTTTGTAATGTGTACATTCATGACAGCCGTCATTAAAAAAAAAGTGGACTCTGACCTTGTAAATCCACCCACGTAGCAGAATTCGCCATTCCCCTATCAGAACGTAGTTTGCAAGTGTACTTTCCGCACACCAGTGGCACAATTCTTTCAAAGATGAGGGACAATTGTCCATGTTTATATTCACAATGGAAAAGGCTTGGAGTGCTTTCCCTGTGTGGGGTTATATTTCCGTCACTGTCCACAGAACACAGAAGTGATGTGCCATACCACCACTGCATGCGAATGACTGATAATCCATTTAGAGATGAGGACACGTTGCAGTCCAGGGTAACCTGTTTGCCACGCTCTGCAGTAATATTGGGACTCACACTTGTTGTCACCAACTCTGTTGACAAAGATACCAATATTATAATGAGATATGATTATTACACTGTGATCATCCTATGAACTTTTAAACTTTCTCTTCTGCATAGCACAAACGTTTTTAAAGTTTCCTTCTGTGATATATTTGTGACAAACATTTCCGTCAAAAAATATTTACAATGAACACTTGAGTTTAAACTAGTTAATAATAATTTCACATACCTTGTGTCGTAAGAGTGAGTGCAGTTAGAACCCAAAGAAGTATATGCATGGCTGTGAACCTCATTGTCAGTGGATTTGTGTTTCACTGTAACAAAGAGAACAATCAAATTAAAACAGATCTCAGTATATATACACACACTACAGGTTTGTTAAGTCTTGGGAGTGTAACTGACCTCAGTAGGATTGTTGCTTCTCCACAGCTCTTCTCTAGCACTTTAATACTCTAATGTCTATCACTAATGATTACTTATTTTATAAGAGGAAAGTCCCAAGAGGATTAGCACTGAGGTGGTGTGTGCTTTCCCTCTTTCTTTGACTGTGAATAAGACACGGAGGGAGGGAGGGCTCTATTCATTTAATTGCCACAAGCAGACACTTTCAGACTTTCAAGCATATTTTCCCAGTGAGATCATTATGAACATAAGAAAGGATCAAATTACATGGCAGCAACAACAGGAAAAACCCTTTTATCTACCAGGTTCCAAAGGTCACTCTAAATAATTTCAGTAAGTATTGTTAATCTCGTTGGAAGTAATCATGGGAGGTTAATAGATAACATATAGAGGGCGGTTTTCACGGCATTGCACTCCCTGATTTGTTATAACTTTTGGCAGTGACTCATATTCGTGATTTTCAAACAGCACACTGCTTTAAGAAAAAAAGTATTTTCTATGGGAGTTGAATTTTGGAACATGATCTACTCCAAATATGATGAAAAAAGTGTAATTTTGCCTGGAAATCTTGCTAAATGCAGCATTAACGCCCATAAACAGATCGCTTACTGACATGTTTGTCAAAGGCTCATGTAGTGCATATTACAGTCCAGAAACATGTGCTCGGCTGCCAGGCCGAATGTAAAGGTGTGCTGTATGATCTCACCTGTTTGCCTCGTGGCTGGCTTTGCTTGGTCAGACGCGGTTCAACGAGCTTCTCATACAAAATATTTGGAATAAAAACGTCGGAGGTAAAAAAAAACTTTCTCTCTATCGCAGCACTCAGAAACCAGGTCCACACCTTTTCTAAAGCCCGCCTCTTGCACCCGCTTTTCAACGTAACCGCTCCAATCTCCATGAACAGGTAAGCCAGCGCCCCTGGCCTGACAGACATGCAGGGCAGCCAATCTAGAAATAGCGTGATAGTGCGCAACGAACAACCATGTACTAAACATGTATTGATCCTCAATTTGTTTAATTTAACAATATCAATTTATATTGATTTATCGTATTTATTGTATTTCTCCTTCTCTCATATCACATTTCCCTTGATTTAACCCAAAGCGTGTCTTAATTAGACCAGTCTCACTCATCACAATCATCAGGGCCCTTTCTAGCTGTTTGGGGAGCCTATATGCAAGATGCTTTACATTTACATACATATAATAAATAATATATATAATAATATAATAAATGTGACAGATGCAGCATGTTCCATCGTTCATCCTGTCATACCTGTGCGCAGAGGTACAAAGCACTAGGACCAAGCGGAAAACAGCCGCTCAAGTTGAAGCCTGTTACCATTAGTTTAGACCCGCCCACAAGCTCCTCGATTGGCTCTGCCCTTTCTTGTGTGATTGGCCGTCCCCGCTGTCACTCCATCAGGTTGTAAACAGCACCTGGACTTGCACACCGGTCTGCCAGTTGCCCAGGAATCCCTACAACATTGTTATTGTCTGCAATATGCTTCATTTCAAGGTTATACCGTTTTAGAACCAGACTCAACAAATCAGAGCCATGACACTTCTGAATTTAACCAGAAAAAACAAAGGATTGTGGTCAGAATATAACACAACCTTCTCACTGCTGGCAACTTAGACTTCAAAATACTCCTCCTTTTCAATATATACTTGCTGACGTCTGTTAAGCAGTTTTGAGAACAGCTTGTTTTTCACAAGCATCCTCCCCTACATAGAGCAGTCAAAAACACCAACAACTCAATAACCTCATTCTGCAGGACATAATCAACTTCTTCCTGGACTATATTCTTTTTATGAGGAGGATAACAATAAAACTGTTTTATAGGGATGGTATCACCATCAACATTGTGCACAATTCTGTTTGGCTGGTTCTCTGTACATGACATTAGGTGGATTATTCAAGCTTTACTGTAAACACAGCTCAGGCCTCTGTTATAAAAGATGATGCTCACTATGTCTTCAACAAACTCTGGTCTGCAAACTGCTGTTTCCCAACTCAGCCAAACCAGGTCCCAACAGAAAACGTGGTCCTTGAACCAACGTTAACACAAGGTTACCCGGATCAAAAGTGTGTCGTACTGTTTTCTTATCATACGGCTTTTGTCCCAACCTTCCTTTACACTCTGTACTGACCAGCAAAACCAGGTCCCAACAGATCACACTGTCACTGGTCTGCTGGATCAGACCTTGTGTTAAGCCATAGTGCTTTCTTATCATGCCTGTACTTCATGTAGACTTTGGTCTGTACCAGGTACTTCCCTGCAATCCCAAAGGCCAACGGCTGTCTGGCTTTAGTACACAAGACATACTTGATGAGTTGGTTTATTTACCTGTTCCTTAAAAAGGTGCAACGGGCTCCTCATCTTGTGACCAAAAACAAGTTCAAACAGAGTGAAACCAGTGTGGTCACATTTCTCTTCCTTAGACTGCGCCTCCACAAATGTTCTTATCATGCCCTTTAGTGTGTGTGCTCTTTATATTTTTCTCTTCTGTGTAAAGATCACTTTGATTCCCATTAGTCTTTTCCAATCACAAATTGGACTCCTGGTCACTTTCCCTGGATCGTACATGGCTGTGGTTATTTACAGGGTCATCAGTAACAAGAATAAAATGTGACAGTGGATTTCACAGGTTGGGGGGACCCCTGGTGAGGGTTACTGCAAAAAAAAGCTGTAGTATGTAGAACAAATGCAAATATGAATGCACAAAGATGCCAAAATCCTATATATACACAGCCTAATTAGAGTGTTCTGGGTGTGATTACAGAACTAGAGTTTCCATGCATAATTATCATTGTCTTGTTGTTCATACAGACAACAGCACTGCATGAAGAATCCAACATTTTCATTTGTCTCATTGAGGCCACTAGCCTGGCACAGCTGCGGTACTGAGCCCTACTAGTACTGTACAACACATCTCTATCTCCAACTGAACTGCCGAGTGAGTTACATTGTGGGTAATGAAGGGAGTAGTTTTTGACAGAGGAAGAAGAAGACTGGAATAAAAAAGGATTGATCTCTTCTGCTGAATTGATTTCGAAAGATTTTTTGAAGCATGTAGGATTTAGTGGCATCTAGCAGTCAGGTTGCAGATTGCAACTAACTGAATACCCCTCCGCTTCTAAACATGTATCAGAAACTACAGTAGAGATGAAACTCACAAAAACATACCTTGTTTTGGCAGATTATGTGCAGTTGTACACCACTTACAGTTTTTGTTGAATTTTAATAACATCAGTCGTTAAAACAACAAAACATCACTCATGTTAACCTTTGGTCCTCATCTTAAAACTGAATATAGACATCTTCTCTAGACAGACTCATCTCAAGAGAATTTTTCTATAAGCCAAGTAGACACATCTCTTGATATCACCTACATAACACTCTGCAGTCAGCCTGTGTCTCCTGCCTGCTCGAGCATCTGCACAAACAGTAACTGTATCCAGCTCACAGTTGGAAGCGCTGTATGGCCTTTGCTCATGTTGCAGATTTTAAATCTGCTCTAAACTCAAATCCGTGGAGACTCAATTGTCTGATATGTCCTTTGACATCTCCTGCTGTATTCTTTCATTTCGGCATTTGAATTCGGTTCATTGCTGGATTAAGAAGTGTATTTAGTGAATTCAAATAGTCATAGTCATCATTCTCTGTGCTTTTTGTATTTGCCGTGTCAAAGTCAAGGCTCTGTTTTTAAGGTTAAAGACTGCAGACCGGAAGACTGACTCAAAAGAAGTTCGAATGTTTCAAACAAAGACAGGGCAAAGCAGACAGGCACTGTCTACTGAAAGCTACTGGCTAAGTAGAGTTTAATGGTTAATTTGTTTTGGGATACTTTAGACACATGGAGGTGCAACGTAGCAGATTCTGTAGAGAAGGGAAGAGAAAACGCAACAATTCTTATTTGCAGGTAATTATAGACTAATGAAAATATACTTATTTTATGTGAATATTAAAATCCATTTGTGCCATATTGTACCAATAGATCTTCCTAAATCTTAAACACTGGACTTTTAGGTTGGTGCACACCACCCCTAATGAACATGAAAAATTATTATTAAATTACATTAAATTACAGTACAAGGGATTATTAGGAAATGCTTATGAAACTAGAGACCCACAGAAAACAAACAAATAAATTAAAACCATGTATCCTGTAATCCTGTATGATTCTCAAATCACTATCTGACTTATTTTTAGTGATCGTGCTGCATTCCCAGATCTCAGAAATTAACCTGGTGAGTGTACAGCTGCAATTAATGTCTCCATCCCTCCAGGTTCCCTCCAGGATCCCTCCTGTCTACTCGTCAACCTCAGGACCACTCTACCGATGGTCCTGCCTCCTCCCCCTACCCCTCATCTTCGCATCCCTCATCCCTCTCACCTTCCCCTCTCATCCCTTCCTCCCTCCCTCCCTTCATCCCTCATCCTAACATCCCTCCATCCCTCGACCCCTCTAACACCCCCACCCTAAAACCTTTCCTGCAGCATATCACCCATGCTTCCCAAATGTTACTTGTAATAAACATGTTTAAAATTCATCCGTACAGGCATGGTCCTTGTTAGTGAAACCAGAATTATACATGAAGGCCGCTTTGAATATCAGCTGATATGATGTTGTGCTTTAGTGTTGCAATAAACATACTAGATAACACCTGGGGCTTTTGGGCCAGTGGGGCTCTGCAGCCCTGGAGCAAGTTCAAGTTTTGCCCTGGCTGTAATCTTTGGCTATGTGTGCATACCTAAATACGTGCACGTAATATGTGCAAGTCACACACAAAACTGTTATACTTCGTTTAACTCTCTCATATTGCAGAGAAAACAAAATCCATCCATCTAATCCATCCTTCCCTGCCCTGCATGACAGGAGTGCTGTGGCAGAGTTACATGTCAGGTTTTATCCTGTACTTAAATGCTGAGCGGATCAGATTACGCATGATGCTGAGTTGTATCTGTGGCTTTAACATGATTTTCAGTGGGTCTGATACATTGCTTAAGTTGTTCAGCATACTGGAAAATAAAGTTTGACAGGATGTTTAAGATCAAGAGAGTTGAGTCGTACTCTGGACCTGTTACTCTGGTGATTATGTAGATTTTGTTTCATTAAGGTGAAAATTCAACATTTCCTGTCTACTGATTGGTGAAGTTGAAGGATTAGAATATGTAAGGACTGAAAAAATGTCACGCTCTAACTTTTTTCCCCCCACAGAGCCTGGATATTGTCATAATGTCATCAAACTCAAAACAAGAATGATTTATGTGTGCTTTTCTAGGCGTCATTTTGTTTAGATGAATCACTTGTGTCTCCAAAAGTGAATGCTTCAGTGGTTGGAAACAGTGGCTGAATTCCCACCAATCAAAAATGATATGAAGGGGCTTCTTGGAATACTTTCTCTTTTCCCAAGCAGGAGGTGAATCACCAAAACATTGCATTCGATTACAGTAAATAGGCATGATGTAACAGATTTTGCATAAACTACCATGGTGTAATTTTTCAGTGTTTGAACAGTCAGTTACTGTTGTTGTGAGTCCTGCAATACGAGTTGAGAAATACTGTATGTCACACCGCGGTGAGGTCAAGTTGGGTTTTTGTCCTGTCTCGTCATTTACTGTTTTATTTTGATATTTACCTGTCCTCTCCTTTCAGGTCACTTGCCCTTCCTCATGTGTCACCGGTCTGATTGTCTTCCCCGCCCTGATTGTTTCCACCTGTTCCACATTACCCTGTGTATATATTGTCTGCGTCTCCCTTTGTCCCGTGCCAAAGTGTTTCGTCTTTTGTAGCAATCACCCAAGCCTTGTTTCCTTGTCCATAGCCATAGCGTTATAGCTCAAGTCTTCTTTTGTTTATTTTTCCTCATATGAGTGATTTTCTGTTGTAACTTCTTAGTCTAGTCTTTTTGTTTCATAGTGCATAGCGTAGTGTTTTTCAGCCTCTTTGGAGTGCCTTCAGTTAATGTTTTGCAGCCTGTAGTTTTTCCTCCTTGTGAGTGATTTTGATTTTGATAATCTTTAATAGAGTAGTTTAGAGTTTTCAGCCTGTTCTTTTCCCTCCGTGTGAGTTATTTTGATTTTCATAATCTTTGATAGAGTAGTTTAGAGTTTTCCTCCTTTGGAGTGTTTTTGTTTTCCCTAGTTTAGGCCGTTTTCATAGCCTCACTCTGTCGAGGGATTTTTGTCATCAATAAATAAGCTCATTTGACACCTCTGCGATTGAGTCCTGTTTTGAGTTCGGCCTGACACTGTACACTTTCCAAGTTTTCTTTCCAAGGGCAAGAGCTCGTGCAGTTTAATTCCTGGTACTGTTATAGAGGTGGTTCAGTGCTGAGATTTAACTTCCTCTTTAGATGTTCACAGAATTCTTATCTGGGTCAGCTGTACAGTTACATACACGCAGAAATGGATCCTGTTTGCTAATGAGCAGTGTCAGACCAGTCACAGATCCAAAACTATTTTGTTTACTAACACCAGAAACTAAGATTCATGTGCACCTTACAAAGGAATACTGTCTCAGCATAAAGTTGGCAGCTCTTTCTCCATTTCATTTGACAAGTAAATATACACTGCCCTGTTCTAGATCACATGGACCAGATAACAGGACAATGAATCATAAGCACGCAAGTCACACCACTTTGAAAACAATCTTTGTTCTTAGTTCAGCACAGTATTTTTTGGGTCAGGTTAAAGCAACATTGTGTAACTTTTCCACCATGAAATTTAAAAAATGTAATCATTTTGCTACTACACTGTTATATAATCAAGTGAATGGTACCTCTGCCATTCCTACTGTGCACCCCTTATACCTGTTCTTGCACTAACTTTGTGTTCTGGCTACGATCACCTGCGAGAAGTAACGCAAACTGCTGTCTCAACAAGGGGCAAAGGGGAAGGTTTGCTTGTTAGGAAAGTTGTTGACTCACTAGTTTTTGTGCTTAATTGCAAAAATAACGGTTTGTATGTAATGTTTCTTTAATAGCCAGTTTCATAGACTTCAAATTGCTGAAATAAGAATTAAAAAGGAAGCAAAAAGAAACTGGCTGGCTATTTTGCTTCCTTTTTAATTCTTATTTCAGCAATTTGAAGTCTATCACACTTTTTAGTCAGACCTCAAAAAACAGTTGCAATGTACGCTGAGAGAGGAGAGCTTGCTGACCAGGTCTCCTCAACGAAGCACTAATTCACATTGCCCGTTCAGCCCTTCTACATCTGTGACTGCTGATGCCAGCCATCAGCAGCATGGTTGCAGTGCTTAGTACAGCCATTAGTGGTGACTAGTGACATCCAAAAAATGGCAAGATGCAATCAATGCCACCCTCTCCTCCTGCGAGAGTCGTAAGTGAGTGGAGCACAGCAGAAAATGAGCATGGCTCCAAATTGTACAGCATTTTGTGAGCAAAGAGACAAAGCGGTTTGAGCAAAAAAAATTGTTTCTTTGTTGGAGTGGCTGCACGCAGGTGGCAAGTGACTCGCCACTCAAATAAAATTGAGACAATTTTCCCAAACTGTCACAGGAGCACCTCACTGAATCTCTGATTGATTGTGGGCTTTAGCTGTTACCTTTAGAGTCAAAGTCTGAAGCAAACAGCATTCGTATTCCTGTCACACTGAGTCTATAGATGCTGTGAAAAATGACATTTTCTCTGTTTCATTTATGCAAATTTTGAAATGAACTGCGGGGCTGTGGTGTGTATTTGGGACTTACCTTTAGCACAAGTCAATTCTGTTTACCAGAGTCAGGAATATGCAGAGACATGCATAATTATGTAGTCAAGATTCAGCAGGCAATTCCCCTTTGATTTTTACCATCAACATATTATAACAATTCATTGTGGTGTATAATTGAATCCAATATTCGTTATAATTATTAAAGATGTTTCCAGTGTTTTTTATTTTTATTTTTTTATTTTTTTCAAGCATTTCTAATGCCATGCATGACTTCAGCACATGAATCAGCGCAGCCTTATCTGGCTTCCTGTTATATTTTCCTAGTAACAATGTAAATATTAGAGCAACATGGAAATGTAAAATGGAAAACTATAATGGTCGATTTTGGTGTATGAGCAGGGTATATTCAGTTGTTAATAATTATCAAAAGATCTAAAGGAAAAATATGAACTAAGCTTTTCTTCCGGCAACACAAACAATTAAACCTCTACTAATCACTCTGCCTTATTTAGTCTTTGCTAGCTATTGATTTGGTAATAAAAGAGATTTCACATTAAAAGAACTAATGAATCAGCTGAAAGACAAAGAGACCAATGATTGTTAAATGTAAGAGCCAATACGTTTAGAATGCACAAAAAAGCAGCCTTTCTCTTCAGCTAGAGCACTTTACACCATGTACCACCTCAGAAAATAATATGCTCTGCATGTTCTATCTTTATGACATTAAAGTAGCACAGACTGACCCCATTCAGGTACAAACAGTTTTTTAAAAATTGTTTATTAGTAATAAGAAAAGTATATATTGTTAACAGTTCTACGTTTACTGCCTTACTGTCACATTTTAGCCTAAAACTAATAATGTATGTATGGATTTTGACAGTAAAGTAAATTAATTCTTTACATTTAACAAAATATATCAGAGATCCCGCCACATACCACTAGAGGGAGGACATGTATATGTAACATGTATACCACCAGTGGTACACTTGCCATACAGCTAGAGAATTTTAACATTATTATCCACGTTACATGTTTTTGTATTCAATGATACTCTGCAGTGCCCTAAAACAGTTACATTTATGTGGGTTTTTTTTGGGCCTACTCCCTGCACTGCAAACAAAACAAGTCACATCTGTGACTCAGCAATATATAACGGTGTCTGTAATTCCAGTTTACCACTGAGCCTGAACTGTTTCCTGCTAACATCCTCGCCGACACATGATTCAATCACAAGACTCCTTCGGTGTCCCTTCTCCCTCTCTCTCTGTGCCCTCTGTTTGAGCCCTTAAACTTTGAGGACATCTCCATCACACACAATCATGAATCACATTTATTACCAGATCTGGAAGCTTTGCTGCACTCACAAACACACCACCCAACCCAATTTCCACCCATAAAGACTGCTATCACACGGTTAATGTCCACTGGAAGGTTTGTTAGAGGGTAAAGAATGAGAGTACGCAGGAATGGGATGCACTGTTCTGACACGTTACAGGGATGTTGTGCTCAGTTTTAGACTGCTCCTCAACTTGGCATGTCAAGTTGAGAGACACCACTCAGTCTTGTATAATATAATGAGATACAAGAGCAAAACATCACTTTTATATTCAATACAATAGAAAAAAAACTAAATTACCGGATGTGGGAGACATTTCAACGGGAACGATGCCAAAGGTGTTTCACAGTTTGACCTATTTTGACCTTTTTCTGTGTATGTATTTCTAAATGTATTTTGTGTGTGTGTGTGATAGAAAGACAAGGAGATAGATTCATTATGCTCTATGCTCTTACTCCTGGCAGTCATAAATGACCTTTTCAGTGAAAAGGAGCAAAAACTTAAACGTACAGACAAGTGACAGACCAGAAAGAAAATGAAGACAGGAAAGGTTAATAGCAAATTGTTACAAAGCTCTATGTTTTTTAATGTTTTTGACAATATGCAATTCATCAGCATTATATCACATCTCTGTGGGAAAATCCACAAAGGCCATCAGATCAATGAAACATTTCTTGACATTGTTTTTTAAGCCATAAATGCAGATAATTGGATCTCTTTCTGGGATCATATAATTTTAAAGGTCGTTCCTTTTAACATCTTTAGAAGGTCTCAACATCAACGTTAGAAAACATAAAGCAACACTGTACTGTAGCAGAAATTACCCTCGTGTGGTTAGATACAGCTGCAGCAACACGAACACTGAGACATTAGGGAGCATTGTGCTTTTCCATCTGTGGCCTCATGATGCATCAATCTCAGCGTAATCTACAGGCTGTTACGGGCTTCAAAAGGATCCAATTGAATAATCTTGATTGTAGTGCAGCTGCCTGCTGCAGCTGGCACGAACAGAACTTTGAGAGATTTGAAACTGGAAAGAAAACCATCATGTAAGTAACAACATGTCTTTTATTTTACACTGACATGATGTGCCACCAACAGTACAGCCGAGTACTGTACTGTTTTTAAAATCTATTCTATAGTTTCAATTCATGTAATTCCTATTCGTCATGTGCATGAGTCTTTGTACATTTGTACAGCCTCATTATCAGCTTGTCACTCATCGCATTAACCTGTACGAAAGGGGCTAAACAATTATTTCTTTAATTGATTCTTGCAAGAGCAGTGATAATGGACAAGTCACCAAAACCCCTGACAGTGCTTTTAACTTTCTTTCAACAACATTACGATTAAATGGGAACTCCGCCAACTGTACACATGGAAGAGTAGTTACATGCTTTAAGGAGTACTACTGAATATGTGAAAAACGTTATATTTAGCATTTTGTAACTCAAAAGAAGGAGATATGATAAATTGCCTTAAATGATATCACATCACAGTGAACTTTTCAGACCTCTGTAGCCAAATCCTCATCTCTGCTTGTGGCTAGCCACTTAAGGCCTTAAGGCACTACTAGCATAACACACCAGAATCTCCACTACAAGAAATATCACTGAAACTGGGAGTGATCAAGGCGGAGTTCATGGACTAAACTATGATACTCTACCAGTTGTGTCCTGGGTTGGTTAATTTTGTTTGACATCTGTGTCTGTCTTGCAGTCTATACTGCAAAACAGCAATATCGAGAGCCTTCCTTTGGTTTGTTTTGAGAGAGTGCTGGTCAAGTGACATAGACATAAATGAGGAGAGGGAGCACCAGTAGTGAGAAAGCTGGTACATTAGAAAAATAAAAAGTTATTTTCTGATTGTTTCACAGTTTTTACACCACTAATCAATAGTGTTCTGCTAAAAGCTGCATTGTGTGATTTGGTCTGAATACTACTTCACAGCATTGTTTACACTAAGGAACCCTCATAATATTTTGTGATGTGAGTACTGATAGATCAATTAAAAGAACACTGTTTGCATTATATTGTAATGACAAATTTACAGAAATTACAAATACAAGTTGGCACATTGTCCTCAATTATTGATGCAGGCTGATAGTAGGCCAATCAGTAACAAGATGCATCAGTTCTGCGTTTCACTAGCACTGACATGAACTTCTCAAACTTCTATTTGATGGAAATGCCAATGCAGCTGCATTAGCACAACTGTTGGCTTTGTACTGACGCCAAATTATAAGCTCATGTCCTTTAAAACAGTACTTTTCTTTCTTTCTTTCTTTCTTTCTTTCTTTCTTTCTTTCTTTCTTCTAGAGGTTTGATTTGCAAATTGTTACTTCAAGCCTTCCATCTGCAGAATATTATACCCCTGTGAAGCATTTTAGTCATATTTAGACTTAAGTAAAGAAAAAAAAATACACATTTAGTTTGAATAACCAATTTAAGGTTCCCCTCTCCTGGTGTTAACCCCTACCTGCATCATCACAATTTGTGCATATGATTCATCAATTCGTCAAATTTAAGTTCTTGACCAACTCAACATTATTCTGTCTTGCATAATCAAATTTATCCAAGCCATAATTCTCTCTAATCTCCAAAAGAACAACCATGTTATCTTTTGTTTGGACAGTAAATGGGTAGAATAGAATATTTGGATACATATCCTGTGGCTCCTGTGAGCCTGGTGGTGTTGTCAGCAGCTTTGATGCAGGACAAATTTATGTTTGAGGGAGAGTTTATCACTCTGAAACCAGCTCTGAGGAGATCAGAGGCATGTTTATGCAGAATCAGGAAGCTAATCTGGCTCACAGCATACAGGGGAGCTGGCCTACCTTCTTAGCGAATGTAGAGCCATGCTCAATCTTGACGCCAGTGTTTGCTAACAGAAGATTAGCCTCTTCTGTTTGCTTGCACTTTGAAGTTGCTGATGTGTTATTGCAGCATTACTGGACCTGAACATATTCTTTATTTTGGCTCGACTCCCAGATGAGATTCTAGCTTCTAAAGGTGTTTTATGATAGAACGATTACATGTGGTTCAGCCTGCCTCAGTAAAAAGATGACCCTCTGTGTGATTAACAACACTTGGACAACCACTTCACACTGAAGTGCTTATAGAGAGAGTGCTGCTCGGGATTTAATGTGGTTGTATTCGCCTTAATTATAAAAATGAAATGATTATAGTAATTAGAGTGGAAGCACGCACGGATCTTTATGCATTTCTTCCTCTCATAAGACATCCATATCTAATTATTTCCTATTTAACAATAAGACTGTACAGATGTCCACATACTGGTGTTTACAATACAGCTTCCCTTGATTATGCTTTAGTGCTTAACCTTGAATTGGGCGTGAGTCTGCATCCCAGTTGCAACATAATCAGAAACAAAGGATGAACCCAGCAGGAGGAATCATAACAAGACGAGTCAACAAGAGCAAGAATCTGTAGCCATGCTAGCTGCTCTGTGAGGCATCAAAATTGTTCTTTGATCTGTCGTCCTCCTAGAAGAAGTACTTCCATCCATAAGTCAGTGCGCCTCTGGTTTCCCAGCACAAAAGCACAGCTACGCACCACTGTGGACAGGGTCAGCAGAATAACTTAATTTAGCCACGTAAAAAGGCCCACTTCAAAATCAAAACAATTATATTCATTAAACTGTATGCAATATTAAGAGTATTTTCACCACTTCCACCATCTACTGCAGGTCACATACTGATTATGTCGTACCTCGTACAACCCCACTTCAAAATACCCCAATTAAGCTACTTCTGGTGACATACAAACTTGTAAATAGGCACGTCCCTTCATACCTATATGATCTACTTATAATGTGCTCTCTTGCGTCTGTCCAGGGCCGGTCTTAGCTATGGGCAATGTGGGCGGCCGCCCAGGGCGCAGTCTCCGTGGGGGGCGCACGACCCCACGAAAAAGAAATTTAGATACCGCTCATTAGGTTAGGGGAGCGGGCGCCCCGGGAGCGGGGTGTTGACAAGGTAGAGGGGGGCAGTGGACAGAGTGATGGGGGCGCACGGCGCATCCAGGGGCGCACGGAGGCCTTTTAAGCCAAATTTAAAACTTAAAACTTTAAGCAGCTTATTCTTTGAAGACTTCAGACCATTTTCTTTCCTGTGGGTGTGTCAGTGTCAATGAATCTATTGGCCTAGTGCTTGTAGTCCATGTTTGTGCTGCAAACTTGAAACCTGAAATCCACTGCATGTCTCTAAACCTCTATTTGTTTGCTGTCCCAAAAGTGCATTCTCTTCCTTGTTCTGTTTTTTTTTTAATTATTCAGTGCTGGACCATTGGCCATTTCTTTTGGGAAGTGTCCTTATCTGAATCAAAAGTCTAAGGGTAAAGGATATCTGTGCTGTACAGATAATAAATCCTCTTGAGGCATTTGTAATATCGGGCTATACAAAGAAAATTGATATAACTACAATTATCAAATGCCCCCTTTGCTCCTCTATGACTGCTCATCTTAGGCCAGTCCATCTCTAAACTGACTATGTTTAGACATATATAACTGGCCCTCGCTGCTGATGATAGTCATGGACAGTGTGTATTAGCCTTATAGCCTCTTCTGGGCCCTCATCCACTGTGATTTAGTGGAGCTGAGATCCATGAATTTCAGTCAGGCAGTTGAGGAGAGGCGTAAATGATTTATGTCTTTGTTTACAGGCTGCTGTAGGGACCTTAATCTGGCACTGATGAGAGAAAGAGGGGTGCATCTACAGTGTTCATATGTGTGTGTGGGAAAGTGCTTAGAAAGTGGTATGCTTCTGATTTCTGATAAATAATTAAGTGCATGAGGAAGGAATGATTAAAGGAGGGGGAAAGCGATATGTGTTTATGTGTATAGTTGGACTTTTACAGCAGTGAGAAAATTGGGAATTCACAAGGGAGAAGAAATGTCTTTATATTTCACAGGAGAGCTGATCTCCACAAGCCATGCTCCGTGTGGTCAAACAGAAATGTGCTGTATAAATCCAAATCCTTGATGGAAACTACAAACTACAACGTTTTTATTTACCTGCAGGATACACATCTCCATCGTAAATCAACCAGTGAAAATAGCTCAGCATTCATCACTGAAAGCACACCATTAAAATATGAGCCTAAATATCATCCAACAAGAGATTGCTTCTAACAGAGTGCCAGTCAGATCATTAGCTTCCGTTCATGCCTCCTTTAAAGGCATTACCCTTCATCAATGATAGTCCTGTCCATTAGTGATAGTGCATAAAATGAGCTGTTTGACTGCTGATGAAAATGGCCTCTATCTATGCTCTCACACCTCTATGACCCTGCGACTGAGGATCATTCCCCTAGTGAGAGAAGGTGCCAAGGAAGTGTCATCCATTATCTTTGCCTTGTAGGTCACCAACACGTGAAAAAAATACAGTACAAGCATCAATAATATGTTCCTGTGACAACAAGTCCGGTGGACTTAAAGTGTTAAGTGGTGTCCTTGTTGGAGATGAGAGTGGTTTCCACCTAAGGGTGGTTCGTTAGAGGAATGGGGTAGTACGAAGGACACAAATAGGAGAAAGGGGAAAACCCTGTAAGCATAAAACAAGAAATGCTCCCTTGCAACCCCTACATCCAATACACATACACACACGTTTATGGAAATGTGTCAAGGTCTACTGGCTGGCGACCATTGTTCTGAGAGAGTGTACTTTCCTTGTCATAATATTTACACCAAAGAAGGAAGTCTTCATGTCATTGGGGGGAGAACATTTAGAACTTATCAAATGCTGTAAGTATATGCACTCTTTATAATAACACTCATATCAATTATGCTCCCTACTGACTTACATTTTTATCTGACAGCAGTAGCAGCAGGCAATCTTGGTGATAGTCAGAATCAATAGAAGTTTGAGAAGAAAGACTGCCAAAAGCTGGTTGATCAAATCATTCACATTAAATTACTGTGGTAATAAAAAGAATTGCTGCAGGGCTGGCTTAGTAAATGCAAGAAAGTAAAGCCATCATGCAAGACAAAAAAAAGATTAAATGTGCTATAGGAGGAAAGATCATCAGGTAATTGATTACTGACAATTATCCAGTTTCCTTTGGGATACAGCGGTTGTTGGCAATTGCATTTTTATATTGCTTGAATAACACAGGCGCTCAAAGAATAGAGATAGATCTTTAAAGATGCCATATATAATAAAGTCTGATTTCAAAAGACAGAGTTTCTCAAATGGCCGAAATAAACATGTTTGCAGAACAGTTTTGGTTTCTGTAACTAACTTCCCCATTCATGACAACTGTACTGAGTCTGATTGTTTATATAACTCACCTGTTCAGTTTATATTGAAGCTTAAAGTTATGCATTTATTTATTTACATTTTTGTATTACCTGGCAGGCTGCAGAGGCAGGAGTGCCAAGATGGCAGCAACTAGAACTACCACACTCTGAGCATCATATTCTAATAATCTTCATGCATCTTTAGAAAACTATGGGAGACATCATACATACTACGTTTTATGTCTTGGTTTCTATCCATCCATTGCCATCTCCTCTTTGTAAATTATGTTTGCTAGTTCCTGTTTCTAGTCTTCTTCCCACTTACGAACACATCCATGCGTAATAGTATGGTCAAGTAACCTCCCTCAATAATCATTATGTTATCTGCTCGCATGTAACCTGTTATATGGTCTCACTGTACAAGCTCTTATCCTTAAATACTAGACTTACTTTTTATATACCACAATATTTATGCCACATGCACTTTACTGCCTATTGCACTTCTGGTTAGATGCTAAACTGCATTTCGTTGCCCTGTACATGTACATGTGTAATGACAATAAAGTTGAATCTAATCTAATCTAATCTAATGCAGCTTTAAAGTGGCTATAATCAGTTTCTATATTAATAACTGATCATATGATATTGATATCTTAGTGGTAAGGCCCCAGAGAATTATCAGCAGACTCTGCTGTTGCCCTCAGTTCTTGAGAGCTTTGTAGCATCTTTTAACTAATTGTTTTGGTTTTACGGCCCACAGTTGGTTCATTTTAGTCGCTCTCATAGCTTTGGTTTTGGCCACAGATGGCAGCTGTTTTCTGCAAAAAAGCACTAAAAATTCACTGGACCTCCTGCTCGGCACCAGACAGCAGATGAACAGTTTTTTTTTCTCAGGAGCTAGTGGACCTCAAAACATAACAAAAGAAGAGCAAATATCAAACTGACATTTATTAGTTGGCCAGAAACACAACTTGAAATTAATATCATTGTTAGTCTGTGTCCGCTGGATGTGTAAAAAGGTAACTGTTGCCATATCAACTCGAATGGTAATGAGAATGTCAATGTTGTATTCAGCCTGTTTCCGCCGCCCCCAAGTGACCAGTAAATCTATAAATGCAGCTTTAGAGGCATAATTCCAGGTTAAATTTAACATTTTTGAAACTAACTTGACCATAAAGTAGATTTAGAAGAGCTAGTTTTAAAGGAGACTGGAGAAAGGTGAATGCACACATTTGAATTTAATTCACCCGCATGGAAAAGCAACTCTTATTGGAACGCCTCCATTGATTTGGTTTATCTAATTTGATTTAGATGATCTGCCACCAGTTTTGTGATGTCTGTTTTTGAAATGTGTCAGTTAAAATAAATGTTAATATGCAAAAGTTAAAGTAAATCATTCTGATCCTGTACCAAAAAAAGTAGACTATACCAGACTTATAAAAACAAACCATGTTATAGTTATGACACATAACCAAAAGGTTGATAATGCTGCATGAACAGTTAAGTGCACAGTTCCTTCATTTTTGTCTTTTATGTTTGTGTATGGAAACTGATACACAGTCTAGTGTTCCATGTTTACAGGAGTGTTTCCTGTTTCCCTACCACTTCAAAATTACACTATAAAGCTGAAAAGTGTGCAATGCTGAGAGAGTCAATTTAGGGAAGTTGGCTGTATTACTTTGGTGTCAATGGAACTCCATGGCCATATGGGCCAAAACAAACTAATCAGAAATGTCATTTTAATCCACTTGAGAAAGTCCTTCAGGGCTTCAGTTTATTAGCCAGCAAAAGTTAAAAGGCAAACCATTGTTGAAAGATTTTAGCCTGAGTGCTTGAAGTCAGACAAAACATTAAAAAAATTGTTTCCGTCCTGATGATTGTGATTTTTGTTCCTTATCTAATTATTATCCTGTCCTGGATTTTGTATATACTTAGCATAACTCATGCTATCACTGTCAGCTTGTAGTCATATCATCATGCACTTCGAAACATAACAACATCATAATCAAATCTACTTTTTATTTATTTCATTAAGCTTTTATCTGCTGCACGAACGCCAGCTTGCTAATCACAAAAGCAATTTTCCTCTTACCTTGCCTTTTCTGTCTGACGACCGATGCTATTTGCAATGCACATGTCTCCTGGAATGTTTGTTATCGTCGTATCTATCTAGGCTTCGACTGCTGAGTCACTTCCCTCTGTGAACCTATTGTCTCTGTGGCTTGCCTTCCTGCCTCTGATGAATGTCCGTAGCCTGCTGCTTTCCTCTTGATCAGTGGAATGCCTCTGTAACTCATAGGCTTTCACCTGTATGGCACATTTGTTGCTGTGTGTATCATAAAAGGGAATCTGGAACTGTTTTGTTGTTTCAATTTTGTTTTCAGCGCATTTGAGTTTTAAAATTTAAGCAACCATCAAACCAAACCTTTGTAGTGATTGAAAGTTGAAATACATGCTGTAGAACAGTGGGTCTGTCACAAGATGTATCTGAATAGTAAGAAAACTATTTACCTCATTCAAAACTATACTTCAAGTCATCTAGTCTTTGTTTTATATTTGAATTATAGTCATAACCCATAAAATGAGGGAGTGATGCTGGGTCACAAGTAAACACTTCCTTATATTAAGGAGCCAAAAGTGTTGACATTTAAAGCCCATTGATATACTTAATTTCAACAAAGCTTTACAATAATAGAAACCAAGGTAGACAGTGGTGCATTGCCACAACATAAAAATAAAAAAAAACTTGCCACAGTATGCTGAACTAAAGGGCACTTTTTGTTACTCACACATCCAAGGTTAAAATCATTCAGACAAAGAGAAATAAGAAATGTTTTCAGTTTTATTGATCCCTTTGTTCAGGTCTCAGTGTTTTCACTGATTAGTAATTAGTAATACACCTTTTTCTAAAAATAGAACATTTCAAAACGTTGAAACACAATTGTCATTGAGGCACATTACTGTGCTGGTTTGGTTTGAGATGTATAGATTTAGATGAAGCCACAATCACCATAATTTGAATTCACTCTCAGCACTGAAAGGATTTGAGATTTTCCATTAGGCGTGCAACCACACCAGCAAGCTGTAGCACAATCTACTTGGCCACAGTGTACAGCTGTTACTCTATGGCTGGGGATGTAATGAGGTTTTTAATGGGCTTCTGTCAATAAGACTTTGTTGTACCATGAGAGTACCAGAGAGTTATACTCATTCTCTACATCAGCTTCTCTGTTGCCAGTGTGTTACAGTTTTGCATGTATAAAAACTGATATCAGAAAGATAATTTTTCTGTTAATGTTCTTCTTTTTTAAATATTATTTTCAGTTTATCTTTTTTCAGCAACATTTGCATGGGAAAAATATTTGCTTTTACTAAACTACTCAAGAATTTGGAAAGACAGATCTTTCTCTCTTTGTTGATTTATGTGCAGTCTATTTTAATTTTATGTCTTTTGACTTGTAAAGGACAGCAAAAAAGCCAAAAAATGGGGGTGGACCACGCTAAATGCATTCATTCATTCATTCATTAGGAAGTTGACAAAGTCGCAAATGTGACAATACCACTGCAGGCTAGTGTGTGAATAATTGTTACTCTTAAGAGATTCTCCCTCTCTCTCCACAGAGAGACTAATAAATGTTATAGTATGAATGTATTGGCAGCTGCAGAAAGTGTGAGCTTTTAGTATATGTGGCTCTGGTCATTACACACCCTGAGTGACACAACTACAGGCATGGATATAAGACAGAAGGAGTTTTACTGCCATCCTTGTTCAGTATTCCTCTCTCCTCTGACTTTGTTCTGCTTTCGTCACCCGCAGCAGACCTCCTGGCAAAAATGAAGGCATTTCTATGCTGTTGGAGTTTTCTGTCATCAATCCTGTTTGCCATGCTTCAGTCCCTGTCTGTCTCTACCTCCATCCTTCTATCCATCTATCCATCCATCCTTCAGTCCACCCCTTCACATCCATCTCTCCATTCCCCAGGTTGGCAAATTAATTGCATTGAGCTCATGGAATAAAGGCAGCCTCAGGGGACGTATATTGAAGCACAGGTTTGCAAGGCCTTCTGTTTTAATGAAAAGCTAAAGCCCCAGCAATCACTCCTACACACAAAAAAAGCTCTCATACATGCTGACACAGACATATGTACACACCCTATAGCTAGCTAGTGGGCCTATTTGAGCCCATAATTACGTTTTCTGTGGGGACTAATGCTGGCATTCAACAATTGGAGCTACCACCTTGTTTGCCTGCTGGATGCGATATTTATGTGGGATGTGAGTGGTAAAAATGAGGCTTGTTGTGTTTATATGTATAAATAATCAAGTTTATTAGTATCAATTAATATATAAATAGTATTAAATGTGTTAATAGTAGGCTGTTGTTTTCAGTGTTATATTCTGATGCCTGGTTAAAGTGAGGAGATGATCTAACGAGGGAAGGGTCAGGGTAACTGGGGAACTAGAAAAGATCCTAATGTCTTACTGTGCTGTGTAAGAAGAAATCAATATAATGTATTACTTATAATGATTATTCCTGAGTATGAAGGCTTGTGGGTCAAGATAATGTGTTTTGCGTGCACAGCACAGCATGTGCAAGTTCACTGTGCTCTGCTAACATCATTTAAAATGTAATCAGTGTATTACTAGGGATGGGAATTGATAAGATTGTTATGATTCCGATTCCATTATCGATTCTGCTTAACGATTCTTTATTGATTCTCATTTGGGAAAAAAAGGAGAACAAACAATTTTATCAGCATCAACTTTGTTTAGTTTGAAGTATCACGACCTTACAAAACCAACAGCGAGGTCAAAAGAGCCAGCCAGACTCTCTCTCTCGTCATGGTCATCTTCTAAATGTAATGCAGAAGGCATTTGTTTATTGTTAACTGTTATAGCAAGTTTTACAAAGAAGCACATTGTGCTAACATGGTAGGCAGTGTGTTATTTACCAGAGTTACCTTCCGTAGTAACCACAGAGGTGGTCATAGCCTGGCTGCTGCTGCTGCTGCTAGGTTGAGATTCATTTCCATTCCGAAACGCGCAAATGTTTCTGCATGTTCATCGTTTTCTCTCCCGACGCTGTTATCTCCACTTTGCAATGATTGCAAGTTGCCCTGTTGCCGTCTGTTTTGGTAAAATACAGCCAAACTTTGGAGCGTTTGAACCTAGTGGGTGCCATTGTTTACTACTGATTGCACTGCACGTGCGAAACTTGCGTAAGTCATGTGGCGTAATTTGTGCTTCCTGGAATTGATAAGAGAATCGTTAGATAAACTGCCAAACGATTCCATGGAATTGAAACACACGGAACCGGTTCTCAACAAGAACCGGTTCTCGATTCCCATCCCTATGTATAACTATAATAAAGACTGGCAGTCAGCTTAATATCAACAGGATGTGTAAACCACCACTAACCAACAGCCAGAAGCACAGTATTGTATAAATATTGACTGAACCCATAAACGTTGTGTTTTAGTGTTGCCGGATTCTTTCCTATAAAAAGCGCTGGTATCAAGCTCTAACAAGCGAATGTGTCTGTAGGGGGAAATCTGCAGTTTTGGCCAACAATAATTGCAGTTAAACTTTGTTTTGAAATATGTACACAAGTACTGTGCTCAGTGCAAATTGCTGCTTGGGGCAGTGCAGTAGCTGCAGGCAAAGTTGTCAGATTGTGTGGTTGTTCTCACCACATGGAGCAAATTAAATCAGTTGTACAGTATTTAATGTGAATGAAATGTTTTCTGGATATAATTCTCTCTTTAGTCATGCTTGGAAAATACACACTAACATTTAACTAGGCTTAGCTGCAGTCTACAAATTTCCCTGCTCAGTGGAACTGTTTGGATCACTACACACACACACTGCAGATGTTACCTGCTGAGGGGAGCTGCTCAGCTGGAGTGTGTTTGTGTTTGTGTTTGTATTTGTGTTTGTGTGTGCGCAGACACATTCTCCGCTCACCTGTGTGCCTCATTCCTCAGCCTTGATTGGAAGCCAGAGAGACGAGCTGTTTATTTTAGGAGTTGATTTTTCTCCCTTCTCCATTTTTGCATCCCTCCCTGGCCTGTCATGCTGCTGCATCTGGCCAATCAATAATGTAATTCTCAACAAGCGGCTGCTGCTGCACACTGGAGTAATTACCTCCTCCATTATCTGACCACATCTCTCATTATACTGTAAGCAGCCTTCATTAGGGCCACAGACTGAAAGACATACGGACACACACCAAAGACTGATAAGGATGCATAAACATGCTCTACATAGTATTATACTCGAGTGCTCAGGAAGACAAACAGACAGACAGGCTTGTCACCTTCCTGCACTCCCTTCTTCACTTCTTTGCTTCTCTTCCTCTCTTTGCCCAGTCAATCAGATAGCCATTAGGCAGTATTGGTCCCAAGGGCTAGTCTCTCACATACTGCACATCTATGGGAGCATTTCCATTCAGCAAGATGGCTCACCTCCTCGCCTCACTGTGATCGCCGTGTAGCCCAGGGGAAATAAAGACGGTCGCAGCCAAATCAAATCCGCAGCACAGTGGGAGCAGATCAGCATGTTACTGGCCTGTTTAGGCACCTTCTGTGCTGCTTCTTGAGCCACGCCGGGGGTGGTTTAATGGTTTAATATTGTTAACACTGCCAAAGCTGCAGGCTTGATTTCCACTGTGGCTAACTGCCAAACTGACGCTGGAAGATGTTTAAAAAATCATTAACCAAATATAATACATTATGCATATTATTACTTGTCTGCATCTGTAATGCGCCTTTACAAGGCTAAATAACGCACACAAACACAGTCTTACTCTCCTCTCTTTGAGACTCAATACTACAGAGCCCATTTTCAGCAATACTACACTTGTTAGTCCTTTCAGCAAAGGCAACAGTCATAGTGCATTAGCATGGGCCACAGAGATAAAGGCCAGTACGTGACAGAAGCCGGCCGGTCACTGTATTCAATGACCTTTGTAGATATAAACTGAAATAGCTTTGTTTCCTGTTTGAAGCAGAATACTGGACCATTTTAAGTGCTGCTTCATAACAACTGAGAGGTGAAATAGTCGTGGGATTGTATGGCATTAGAGATTTCAAAAATGTTTGTGAGTTTGCATGAGAAAGAGCCTCCTCAGTGTGTAAACCATGCGAAAATACACCATTAAGCTGTATGTGTGTAAATATGCCGCCATGTCCTCCCTCTCTCTTTCAGCTTGTTAAAGGAGACGTGGTCTGACCTGTGAGAAAGGAATCACTGTTATGTTGTTCATCATCAGCTGTCGCTGTGTCTCTCTTCCTCGGCCCTCTCAGCCCCTTGTTATACGACTGGCTATCAGACTGATGGCAGTTTGCTAATAGTGTCAGCGGACTTCAATTAGCTCTCCGTCACACTCGATCGCGCTGTCCTTTCCGTAGGAGAGGGCCCTTAAATTGTCTGAAATACCAGAGTCATTAAGTGTGAATGGTTAATGGGAGTTTAAACAGAGAGGGAGAAAGGAGCAGGCAGACAGGGGCACAGCAACATCACATAACTGGACACTATCGGTCTTCTTTTTCCACTCTTATCCACTCTAACAATAACGCTAACTAGCTGATGGTGATATGCCTGTAGCTGGAGGACTTTTTATGGCAACACACTGCAAGTTTCTTTCCTTCCAAAGCTCTTATGGTATGGTTAATTTAGATCAGAAGCACATTTTATCCTCACTATATTTTAATTTAATTTCTTTCACACTAATAGCATGAGTCAGCTGTAGAAGATACAATGTAAGAGAGGTATATGAACATTAAAATGACCATTACAGTAGATCATTGTAAGTATCAAATAGTCATTCAAAGTGGCTGAACAGAACTCCTACCTGAGAGGTACACAGCTTTGACGTGCTGTATATATTTTTTGTATATATATATATTTAAATCTTGCATAAAATATACATTATGGTAGGCAATAGCTGGGCATCTGAATCCTCATTAGAGCCCTGTGATTACAGATAAGATTTTCCATGCAGAATCCTCTTCAGAATTACAAATTTGAACTCAAAATAATACAAAAAAAAGAAGACAGACAGACAGGTGTAAAAACTTTTTCAGTTCTGCCACTAATCATTTCATTCTCTTCCTCCTATCCTGGTTCTGTTGCGGTGGCAGCAGGTTTAGCAGGGCACTCCAGACAGCCCCAGCAACACATTCCAGCTCCTCCTGGGGGATCCTGAGGTGTTCTCAGGCTACATGAGCTAGATAGTCCCTCCAGCAGGTTCTGAGTCTGCCCCCGGGATCTTCTCCCAGTTGGACATGCCCAGAACACCTCCAAAAGGAGGTGCCCAGGGGGCATCCTAATCAGATGCCCGAGCCACCTCAGCTGATATCTTTCAGTGCAAAAGAGCAGCGGTTCTACTCCAAGCTCCCCCCGGATCTCTGAGCTTCTTACCCTATCACTAATGATAGAGATATCCCAGCCATCCTGTCGAGGAAGCTTATTCTTTCAGTCACCACCTTCTGCTTTCTGGCTCAGCTTTCCCACAACGGCCCAGAACAACGTCTACAGTACTGCAGACGCCACACCAACCTGTCAGTCCATCTCACGCTCCATTTTCCCATCACTTGTGTTTAAGATACTTAAACTCCTTTGCTTGGGGCAGCAACTCGTTCCCAACCCGGAGGGAGCATTCCACCATTTTCCGGCAGAGAACCATGGACTGAGACTTGAAGGTGCTGACTCTCATCCTGGCCACTTCACACTCGCCCCAGAGAGTGCTGAAGGTCACGGTACCATGAAGCCAACAGAACCACATCATCTGCAAACAGGATAGATGCAATCCTAAGGTTCCCAAACTGGACACCCTCCTCTTCAGACATCTTTCTCATGTGTCAAGTAAAGTGAAGTCAAAAACAAATTACAAATTACAACAATTCAGACAGTGTGCAAACCCTCAATTCAGAGAAATCCCCAAAAATGACTTCAGGTGTCACCAAATGGGAACCCATACGACCTCCTCTACACAATAGAGACTTGTAAGAAGAAAGGGTATACAAAGAAATAAGAAATGAGCAAAGAAAATCACAATATATACATTTTTTGGCGACAAAAATAAAGATATATGTAGATAGTAGTAAAACATAAATGAAGAGGATCAAACTCAGTGTCCTTGTGTGCTAAGTTCAAATGCCTCTAAAGTTATAACGTTTTCCTTTATGCTCATTTTTTTGTAGAAAAGCTAAGAATCAGTAATTGTAGACATTTCTTACCTCTCACCTTGGGTTTAGTTTCAGACTTAGTCAATATTTCTAAATTTCTAAATTGACTTTGTAATGAGAATGCCTTATCGATCAGCATGACATCGCCTCAGGGATTTTTGAGTATTTTGGGCAGAATAATGTGTCAGCATGAATGTAGATTTTTCTTTTTTTTTTCAGTTTGTGCCAATATGACAGTACCAAATCAGACCTAGTTCTCCTCTGTGCTGCAAGAGAAACGTCTAGTAATCAGAGGAGAGAGGGTTACTGTAGGCCAAGAGACATGCATAATCTTTATACCATAAGGCAGCAGGTGGTATTTTCCACACTTTTGAATTTTCACACAAAAAGGCAAAGCCTGTTGTGCATGTGTGTGAATATTGAGTACTTCTGGACCAGAACTAGGAGCAGAAGGGAAAACTTTGCGTGACGACACTCCCCTCTAGGCTCAAACAGAGTGGGCCCTTCTCTCCTTAAGCATGTGAGATTAAATAAAAGCTGAAAGAAGATTCCTTTTTTTCTCATCAAACAACCCAGGGGTGCAGAACATCTACCCATGTGTGTTTAAATTCAATCTTTCTTGGCCATGAGAGATATTTAGACAGTGACAGTGCGCCAGATCAAGTATTGGCATATCTGGGTTGTCTAGACACAGCAGGTGTCTCAAAATAGAATCAATTTATTTCTGTGTCCAGCTCTTCAAATGTTACTGCTTTGCAGCCAACCAACACTGACTGCCAAACAATACTGAGTAGTGCTGTCTCATAAAATAGAGGTGCAGAATTGAAAGTTCTCCAGTAATAAAACAGTTTACGTATACCCAACTGACACTTTAGGGGTTACATGATCAAATAAAAATACTGATTTCTGTAACAGAAATGTAAACAAGTTGATTAAAATTAATGCAACTGAAATTACTTTCCTCACTGGCTGTAGGACACTGTTAGTCTCAATAAACTCAAACTTCCATTCATCTTAGAGAAAAAATGAAAAGCTGTGTCAACTCGTCAATGTCACCTTTCGATGGGTGGTCCCTCAGTGATTGATCACTGTTGACATGGAGTCCTCCCTCAGGAGTGAATTTCAGAGCTGGGTCTTTACCTGCAAGCTAGATGAAGTGACTGAATGCGTTTTGTGAAATGCATTTATACGGTACCTCAGGTGCATTGATTACAATGTGTGGACTCTTCTTGAATATTTACACTGTCTCTGGGTAAAAAAAAAGGATCCCTGCACAGTGTGCATGTTCTGTTATCTCACATGATTCTTGTAATATTGGTTTCACAAGCAGGTAATAAGTCATTGTAAACAAACTTACCAAATAAAGCGTGACTTCAAATTATAATTAAGTAATAGAAGAATAGAATTTAAAAAATAATAGTTTCATTTGACTTCATATACACAGTATACTATTGTATATAAAAGTCAATGCTCAGTAAAGCTCTTTAATAGTTTAAGCCAATGAGATAAAGTGACAATAAACTTGTTCTGGAGAACATAAAATAAAAATTCATGTATATTTTGATCAAGACCTATACTGTGGATGACAGAAGACTTGATTTGCATTTATATGTTGAAAGAAGTCTTTTATCCCATAGTTTAATAACTCTAACTAACTATTTGCTATTAAGTATATTTGATTGAAATTTTTTGATGAATTTCCTGTTTTAATTCAGATAATATATCATTGCCTTTGCTGCTTTTTATTGGATTTGGGGAAATTTACCTGAGATGATCTGTCCCAAACCTCAAGTAATTTTCTAATTTCTTGATTTGCTGATTTGATTTATTTACTCCAATAGAACATAAAAAAGAACATCGAAAAACAGCATAACAAGAACAATGATCTGAATATGCAAGTGCCAGTTTTGATTAGAACAACTAAATAAAGTAAACATTTAAACTTTTCAATCATATATTCAGAAAATGTATAAAATGAAGTGTAAATAATACCAACCAATTATTTTGTACTTCAAAAGTAAATATCTAAAGAAGTCTAATCTTACATTTCTTCTTATAATCTGACAGCTCACAAGCTGCCTGTTATATGAAACATTTTTAAGATTTTGTCACGGCTAATAAAATCTGCCAGGGTCATTTTGGCTTAAAAAAGCAATAACTTTTAAGCATGCTTTTATCTACTTGCTGAAATGAAGGACCAATTGTTTCAAAATGTACCCTAGAGATAATTTGCTTTTGGTCACCATAACAGGAAATAGGCCTGTGCTGATGTATTGATCTTGCATGGTGAAGTCTGACTGCCTAATGTAGCACTGACATGTGCACACATAGACTACCTGCTATTTCAATGTAAGCGTGATGCTTATACAAAATTAACAAACCAGTTTGAACACTGTTTTTCGTAGGCCCTGTGTATTTCTGAGCCACTTTATTGAGTTGTTTGACTTTGAGCATCACATACAAAAATGTGCTGCTTAATATGGACATCAGTTCACAGCTTTCCTATTCTCTGAACTCTCTCCATCTGGACTCATCATCACAAATAAACCTAAATCCTGCCAACTGACTGATGCCCATGGCCAAGACAGAGCGTGACTACCATTTTTATTTTATCACAAAGGCTGTTTAAAGGTAATGATTTAATCCTTCTCCTGCTGAGTCAGTTTAAAAATCAAGCAGTACAAAACTCAAACACCCCCACACTAGATCGTTTAATAATTATATCTGCCTTGGCTTTAATAAGATTTGGATTCTAGGCTAGACGAATAAGATGCGATTCAGTTTGAGTCTGAGATTGGCCGCTGTTCACAGGCCTGTGATCAAGGAATCTTGCAGCTCACTGGCATCTTAAGTTCTCCAAGATCGACCACTAGGCTTGGCATGGGATCAGATATTATTTACAGGTATCCAGGAACATCCTTTCCTCTTTATTTAGTCTTATATCTGCTATAACATCATTGATTTACTCCAGCACACCTAACACACACTACTCTATTGTTCTTGACTTAATTTGAAAACAAACGAAAGCAGTCTTGACATATAGAAAGTGGCATACATATGGCAAAATGTTCTGAAATGCAGACTTTAACTTATAGTGATGTAATGCTACACAGTAATAAATTGAAATGATCTCCATACAGTATATATTTATTTTGCTATTCAAAATTTAGGGATCCCCTGCTACAAAAGCTTGATTCAGTACAGTCAGATTGCTGGAGGATTAGAATGTAATATAATAGGTTTGCAAATAAAGTAATGTTTTTTACAGAACAAAACACTGTAGAATGTTTAAATCAGACTGACAATTTAAAGGGCAGTAAGAAACAAAGATACCTTTGAGCAACAGTTAAATAAAAATCACTCATAAAAGAAACTGGAAGCCTAGTGTCAAAATCAGTGCAGATTTAACAAACTTCTCTTGTCTCAAGGGCACAATAATGCAATGTAATTAACTTCAAAATAGAAAGAAAAGGTTAGTCTAGGGTTAGCTCTGTTTGGAATTAGATCAACGTATATCAGCTGAGCATACTATGGACTGACAAATTACAGTAAAAAGAAAAAGGATAACTGCACCTTTGTGGTTCATTATTGATCGCGGGTCACCTGAGCTTTTCTGAACTGGAAAACATATTCATTATTATTTTGGGGGGAATTTTTTTTTACAGTTTTCTCTCCTGTCATGCAACACCGTGGGGACATCAACTAAAGATTTTGAAGATTCAGTCATTTAATTACTCTACTTTTGGCCAAGGACAAGTTACAAAGTGATTTATGGAAACATAAAATAGCAAGAGAACAAAAATAGAAAGGTTACAGAGAGAAAGAGAAAGCAAGAGAAGAGAAAGCAATCATGAAAAAGTGTTTTTGAGAGAGATTTAAAAGAGGAAACAGAGCTCACCTTACTCGGAAGGCTCAGTCACCTCTGGTTTTTAACCTTGACCTCTCAGGCTGCATTAAGACTTGTAGGGGGTTTGGTGATGTAATCATACGCTAACCCCAAACATGGTTTAAAATAATCATTAAAATTTTAAAAACAATTCTAAAAAGCACAGGTAACCAGTGCAGAGATGGTAAGATAGCCATTATGTGGACTCTGCTACACTATTGGATTTTGTGATTAGTCTCGCTGCAACATTTTAAAACTAGAAAAACATCAATATAGTTGTTGACTTTTTAGCAGTAGTGTATGTTTGCATGTATAGAAGTGATAGATTACCAATGAACTTTTACTAGATAAAATAAAAAAAGAGGCAATTTAAAAAGGTATTCTAATGTGTAGCTGTGGTAAAAGATAAATAATATATTTTGGTCCTATTGTTGATAAGAACTGTGGCTCCTACTGACCCATTATCCTTCCTGTTAGTTTGCCATGTGTCAGAGAACAGAAGCTGGAAAGCTTTGTTGTTTCTGTTCTGTCAATCAAAGCAGACCTAAGTGTCCTGTTGTTGTGTAGAAGATGGTTACTGTGGCAGACTGTGGGTGTCATCATCAATCACAGTTCATGTTGCTAAATATCGGCATTGACGCCTCACTTGAATAGGATAAACGATGCAAGCAGAGGCGTGAAATGAAGAACAAGGATGGATTGGTTCGGTCTCTGTCAATGTGGCCAGCAGAGCCATGGTTAGTAGTGCTGCCCTTGCTTATAATATCAAATTTTTTTCAGTATATCGTCTATCTGAATCAAGGGGCAAAAGATAGAGGGTCTTGCATGCTGTACATATAGTAAAGCCTGTTGAGGCAAATATACACAGATCTGTGTCCTTCCCATTCCTGGAAATAATGAGTAATGTTTGTTTTTTTGTTAGATCTGTGATTACCCAAGCTTAATAATCGCTTAAGATATCATCGTTTTGCTCCATGACATAAAATTTATCAGTAGATACCTCACTTGTGAAGCTTTTACATGTCTTAAAAAGGTGATTAACAAGTGGCTAAAAGAGACTACAGAGGTTGTCAGGACATTAAGTGTCATGATGCCAAGCGGTTTAGTGATAGTGACATTAAAGTCATGCAACCATGGTATAGTTTGTTTATAGCCTACCATTTTTACTTCTGGTGATTGCATTTGGTCTTCAAGTACCATAAAAGTTCATTTTATTTGTGAAGATCGTCATGCTGACCAAATGTGTAAGTATAGAGAGAGTCAGAGCTAACTTTCATGCTGCATATTTAGACTAATTTAACACCAAGTTGAAAAGAATGTTTCACTCATTTCTTTCAAAAATTTCAAGACTGTTGCCACATTGATAAACAGTAAAGTGACAGTAAGGTAATACTTTCCTCTAAATCATTAGTTATATGCTAATGTTGGTGATAACATACATTATTCTTATGGAGCCAATTCAGTGTACAGGATAGTGCCACCCAGTTTTCATATTGCATTTAGTAAAGCTGAATTTTCTAAAATGCCTTCTCTTACTTACTCTGACAACATTTTATTTATGTTTTATTTAAGCTCGACATGCAGATAAATCTTTTTCCTCAGTCTAGTTTTGCTTCACACTACGGCAATGTTTTTGTCATATTTTTAGTTGAAGTTTACGATAATCAAATCTTGATTCTCTCTTGCTGTGTTAGGCATAAACACTGTAGAGTCTCTCTCCACTCCAACGCACAGCTGCAGGTAACACATGAACTCATTTGCTCTCAGCATTACAAAGTGATCGTGGCTCTCCGTGCACATCTGCTATCTAGATTTATGAGTCTTGTTTCGGCTGGCGAAGAATGAGAATGAAATTGGACACATTTATACAGTGCTATATAAACAACACAGTGAAAGAGATTGCGTCTACACTGAAACATCTCTCTCTAAGACACACACACACACACACACACACACACACACACACACACACACACACTTCTTCTTTACTTGTATTGACGAATTGGTGTTGTTGCTTATGGGCACCCCGCAAGTTGCCAGCTTGTGTGTGAGATGACGCCAGCAGCTGAAACCTCCCCACTAGTGATTCATTGCTTTAATCACTCTGGCTCTCCAACCTCTTACCAACCATGGCAGGGTTTGACACATCACTGCCTTCTCAGAGCACTCGCACCATTTGTCCTATTTAGGACACTGTGTCTGCCCTTGCACACAATTATATAGATATTGGGGATCTGGTGTTCTGTAGAGCCGGTAAAATACAGCACAGCTGTGCTACAGGTTGAATTGCTGTGAAAATTGGTATGTGGTCATCCCCAATTCACCTGCACTGATGGTGGCTTTCTTGTACCTCGCACATAAACCCCATCACTGAAATATAACAGAAACTGGTGAATCTTCCGACATATTGATGAGATTTACGCTTATCTGAAAACAGGCCGGTTTGTTTGGTTATCCAACTTTCAATTCCCCCCTTCTCATTTTTCCTCTACGTCACTCTGTTTAATTCAGAGTGGTCATAACATTATATCCATGGCGTAACTGCAACCTTTATAAACCTCTATTGATTTTGCCCTGGTCTGTCCTTTTATTGCTACATAAGGTGGAAAGTGGATAAGATCAATCACTCCTCCCTTTTGTCCATTTACCACCTAAAGGCAGAGACCTCCGTGGCTTTTTAGACACTAGTAGAAGGAGAAGTACCATCACCTGTCAAATATGTTTGCTGTGAGGGAACTGGGGCGATTTTGTTCTCATTTCTGTGGGATTTTGAGTTGTATGTCAAAACTAGGATGGTGCTGAGCTACAGCAGCTACTGAGCCACTGTTTGGTGAAACCTGTGAGACACTAAAGAGAGAGAAACCCCACAGATGGCAATGATTCACTCACGAGTACACGAGGACACTGACATGTACTGTATGTGGCAAGTAGGATGGTGGTTGGCTGACAAAGTCGCCTGGGACTCAACTTTCACACAGAGATAAGAGCTTCATCTAAAGTCAGCTCCAAACGGATATGACTGCTCCGTCACTCCCACGTCTATGGTTTCTAGTTTGGCTTTTATCAGTATCTTTATTGCTTGAATGGATTTTTATGACTTTAGTCCTTTTCTGCACTCTCTTTCCCATCAAAAGCAGAGCAGAAAATTACACACAGATGTGATGGTGGTGGGTCATAGTGAGCTTGGGTGAAACTGCCCCAGAGGAGGTGAGAACAGCAGCAAGTAGGGCAAGCTGTGAGGAGGCTTTAGGGTTTACACACTGTGGGACACTGATGCTTCACTCTGTATGTGAGAGGGACACCAAGGTTACAAAAAAATTTCAATTTTCATCTTGTTTCTTTACTTGCTATCCTTTGCAAACAGACATTTACTATTTTAATCTTTTAATTTGAACGAGTTGCCATAGGTGTTGTTTCTCATCTCCATACAAGCTTTGAAGTGGCAAAAGTCCTTGTTATGTGTAATAAATAAATTAATACATTTCACACATTTCTGTGCAGGGTGTTTTTATTTTGTGAGATCCATTTAATCCTAATTAAACACTACATGAACCAAAAGAACGTAAACAGCTAGTATATCCATGATTGTTGAGCATCTCCTTCTAACTTTCTAGCATTGTTCTGCGTAGCATCTTTCACCTTTCATTGTGAAAGACTTCCCACAACATTTTTGGAAACTGGCTGCAATTTCCTGAGGTCAGCCACTCATGTCGTTGTTGACAAGTTGTTAAGATCAGGTTTACGTCAGGGCTTTGTGTGGCACACAAATTCTTTTCCATGTCAACATGGAAAATGTTGGTGGCCAGGGTCGAAGAGACCTGTTGCTGCCTTCCTAGATATAATAGATAGCTTGCCGTTGATGTTCCAATCTGTGTAAACAGACATCTGTGTCTCCAGACTAGAATATGCAGATATAACACCTGCATGGGTAAAAACATTCTCTTTGACAAATTCTGGGCGTGTAGTATTTGTGTGAAAAAATGGGCTCAAATCAAACCATAAAAATAAGCAATTTTATTACTAATTACATTAGTTCATGAGTATTTATTTTGCCCACTGACTGATGGAGGAGAAGAAGATGGAATCAGGTGGAGAACAGAGAGGGTCTACTGCCCTGTCTGGCTGTGTGTGTGTGTGTGTGTGTGTGTGTGTGTGTGTGTGTGTGTGTGTGTGTGTGTGTGTGTGTATGTGCGTGTGTGTGTGTGTGCTCTTATATAACTCTGTAATGCAGTTGTATTTCATGTATAGATCTTGATTACCAAGCTTAAAATCGCTTAAGATATCATTGTTTCGCTCCATGACATTTATCAGTAGATACCTCACTTGGTGAAGCTTTACATGTCATGCAACCATGGTATAGTTGTTTATAGCCTACCATTTTTACTCTGGTGATTGCATTTGGTATCAAGTACCATAAAAGTTCATTTTTCATTTCATTTTGTGAAGACGTCATGCTGACCAAATGTGTAAGTATAGAAGGAGTCAGAGCTAACTTCTGGCTAATTTTCATGCTGCATATTAATTTAACACCAAGTTGAAAAGAATGTTTCATTTCTTTCAAAAATTTCAAGACGTTGCCACATTGATAAACAGTAAAGTGACGGAAGGAATACTTTCCTCTAAATCATTACTTACATTATGCTTATGGAGCCAATTCAGTGTACAGGATAGTGCCACCCAGTTTTCATATTGCATTTAGTAAAGATGAATTTTCTAAAATGCCTTCTCTTACTTACTCTGACAACATTTATTTATGTTTTTATTAGCTCGACATGCAGATAAATCTTTTTCCTCATCGTTTTTGCTACACTACGGCAATGTTTTTGTCATATTTAGTTGAAGTTTACGATAATCAAATCTTGATTCTCTCTTGCTGTGTTAGGCATAAACACTGTAGAGTCTCCTCCACTCCAACGCACAGCTGCAGGTAACACATGAACTCATGGCTCTCAGCATTACAAAGTGATCGTGGCTCTCGTGCACATCTGCTATCTAGATTTATGAGTCTTGTTTCGGCTGGCGAAGAATGAGAATGAAATTGGACACATTATACAGTGCTATATAAACAACACAGTGAAAGAGATTGCGTCTACACTGAAACATCTCTCTCTAAGACACACCACACACACACACACACACACACCACACACACACACCACACACACACACACACACACACACACACACTTCTTCTTTACTTTTATTGACGAATTGTGTTGTTGCTTATGGCACCCGCAAGTTGCCAGCTTGTGTGTGAATACGCCAGCAGCTGAAACCTCCCCACTAGTGACATTGCTTTAATCACCTGGCTCTCCAACCTCTTACCAACCATGGAAGGGTTTGACACATCACTGCCTTCTCAGAGCACTCGCACCATTTGTCCATTAGGACACTGTGTCGCCCTTGCACACAATTATATAGATATGGGGGACTGGTGTTCTGTAGAGCCGGTAAAAATACAGCACAGCTGTGCTACAGGTTGAATTGCTGTGAAAATTGGTATGGGTCATCCCCAATTCACCTGCACTGATGGTGGCTCTTGTACCTCGCACATAAACCCCATCACTGAAATAAACGAAACTGGTGAATCTTCCGACATATTGATGGATTTACGCTTATCTGAAAACAGGCCGGTTTGTTTGGTTATCCAACTTTCAATTCCCCCCTTCTCATTTTTTCTCTACGTCACTCGTTTAATTCAGAGTGGTCATAACATTATATCCACGGCGTAACTGCAACCTTATAAACCTCTATTGATTTTGCCCTGGTCTGTCCTTTTATTGCACATAAGGTGGAAGTGGATAAGACAATCACTCCTCCCTTTTGTCCATTACCACCTAAAGGCAGAGACCTCCGTGGCTTTTTAGACACTAGTAGAAGGAGAAGTACCATCACCTGTCAATATGTTTGCTGTGAGGGAACGGGGGCGATTTTGTTCCATTTCTGTGGGATTTTGAGTTTATGTCAAAACTAGGATGGTGCCGAGCTACAGCAGCTACTGAGCCACTGTTTGGTGAAACCTGTGAGACACTAAAGAGAGAGAAACCCACAAGATGGCAATGATTCACTCACGAGTAACGAGGACACTGACATGTACTGTATGTGGCAAGTAGGATGGTGGTTGGCTGACAAAGTCGCCTGGGACTCAACTTTCACACAGAGATAAGAGCTTCATCTAAAGTCAGCTCCAACGGATATGACTGCTCCGTCACTCCCACGTCTATGGTTCTAGTTTGGCTTTTATCATATCTTTATTGCTTGAATGGATTTTTATGACTTTAGTCCTTTTCGCGCACTCCTTTCCCATCAAAACAGAGCAGAAAATTACACACAGATGTGATGGTGGTGGGTCATAGTGAGCTTGTGAAACTGCCCCAGAGGAGGTGAGAACAGCAGAAGTAGGGCAAGCTGTGAGGAGCTTTAGGGTTTACACACGTGTGGACACTGATGCTTCACTTTGTATGTGAGAGGGACACCAAGGTTACAAAAAAATTTCAATTTTCATCTTGTTTTCTTTACTGCTACCTTTGCAAACAGACATTTACTATTTTAATCTTTGAATTTGAACGAGTTCCCATAGGTGTTGTTTCTCATCTCCATACAAGCTTTGAAGGGCAAAAGTCCTTGTTATGTGTAATAAATAAATTAATACATTCACACATTTCTGTGCAGGTGTTTTATTTTGTGAGATCCATTTAATCCAATTAAACACTACATGAACCAAAAGAACGTAAACAGCTAGTAATCCATGATTGTTGAGCATCTCCTTCTAACTTTCTAGCATTGTCTGCGTAGCATCTTTCACCTTTCATTGTGAAAGACTTCCCACAACA